>NW_010304307.1:0-6926 GCF_000700745.2 Antrostomus carolinensis | reverse complement strand
TTCCTGCTAGTACAGTTATACACTTTCATACGATTTCAATTGCAGATTTAGGTTCATCCAAATCAAAACGTAATCCAAGTTCATGATTTAGGTTTTATGGAAGATTATTCAAAGTGTTTTGGTGAACCTTGTCAGACAGACTATCACAGGCATTTGAATGTATTTTGAAAATTTCACCCTTGTTCTTAAGACTAAAAGGTAAAATAAATAAAAATAATCTTTGAAAATTCAAATCAACTCTGAGAATCTTCTTCAGTATTATGAGGGCAATGAGGGAGGGCAGGTGGGTTTTTTTAGTATGATTTTTAAAATCTCATGTGGGAGAGCAGCAATTAAAAATATGTGGATTTTTTATTATTACTGTTGTCATGGAAGTCAACAGTATTAGGTGATGTATAGAGTGTAAAAGTTAGTTCTCTGTGTTTTCTACTTTGTGATATTTGAAAATCCTACCTACTGCTTTTGAGGACAGAGGATTTCTTCTATTTTCAGGGCTCAAGTGTTATCTTGCTTCTCAGCACTGTATAAGTTTCAGAATTTTTCTCTCTATGTAAAGAAACCACATAAGCAATTTATGTACAGTAAGATCTTTCTGGCAGTGCAGCAGGCATTTAAGCTTTCTACTTTCAAATTGACTTTGCTACTAGTTTGGTGGAAAAGTGAGTGGAATCAGCACAGATAATGTCGGAACTGTTATTTGGTCAAAACTTCATGCTGGAAACTTCTCCGGTAGTTCTGTATAAGTGTATCTTGTTAAAGAGACAGAGTGGTTTTCAGAGCACTCCAAAGTCTTTCAGATTCTTGATTGATGAACATGTTAATAATATGATTCGTGCTAATGTTATGATAATTTCCATTTTAAAGTCTTTTTCAACTTGTCTATTTTATAAATTATTTATGTTATTTATTGTTTTCAGTCCTATTAAAATATTCAGAAAGTATTGCTTCTAAGCTGAATTTGGAGAAGATAAATAAATAAATTCCTGGATAATTCCCTTGTTTGTTTTCAACTTTCCTCTCGAAACCGGTATCTGAATAATGGCATAGTCTACCTATGTTGACTTAATTTTCTTAAATATCTTCTGAGAGTTGGAGTTTAGTTTTAGGAAGGTGTCAGTTGGCTTGACAGATATTTTGCATTCAGAAACAAAAGCAGACATATTTCCAAGAAATTAATGAACTTTTTTGAAAGCAATTTCTTAAATTTAAGTGTATTCACTGTCTAACTACTAGGACTTCAAATATCCATCAGTATTAACTGATGATAAAGACAATACATTAGACTAGGATGCAAAAGAAAAAAAAAAATGAAAGCAAAGGCATAGGAGAGGATTACAGAAGTAATTCCTGCTCTGATAAGTCAAGAGCCTGCAAAAAAGAATTTTGAGAGACAGATTGATATTCCAAGCTTTGCAACAATGGTTCTTTAGCTATTTTTTTGTGATTGAATAATTAAATCTTCTTCTATTTGAAATGGATTCTGGCAGCTGAATTATGTACTTTTTATTTGTCAGATAAAATGGGTAAACAATTTTGAGCATGTATATTGTTTATCATAGAATCATAGAATGGTTTGGATTGGAAGGGACCTTAAAGATCATCTAGTTCCAATCCCCCTGCCATCAGCAGGGACACCTTCCACTAGACCAGGTTGCTCAAAGCCTCATCCAGCCTGGCCTTAAACACTTCCAGGGAGGGGGCATCCACAGCTTCCTTGGGCAACCTGTTCCAGTGTCTGACCACCCTCACAGTGAAAAACTTCTTCCTAATATCTAATCTAAACCTACCCTCTTTCAGTTTAAACCCATTTACCCTTGTTTTGTCATTAGTTGCCCTTATGAAAAGTCCCTCCCCAGCTTTCCTGTAGGCCCCCTTCAGGTATTGGAAGGCCGCTATAAGATCTCCCCGGAGCCTTCTCTTTTTCAGGCTGAACAGCCCCAACTCTTTCAGCCTGTCTTCATAGGAGAGGTTTAAAAGGTACATATTTATTTTTTGAGATATTTTTGTAGATAAATGGTAAGTTATTTGCCTATTTGATTAGCAGAACATTTTGAAAAGGAAAATAGTGAACAAATGGAAAAATCACAGCTGGCATTAGTGGTTTTTTTTTTCAGTGAGTACTCTTGCCTGTGTAAAGGCATGGATACTCTTATAAACAGCAGTTACTAGTGGTCATGTAGTATAACAAAATAGTGTTAAAATATTAATGAGAAGACAAGAAGATGGTAATAGCAAAATATTTCCTGGTCTGAATTCTGTGATAGAAGTAAAGCCTGTGGAGACTGAAGCCTGTAGTGTGACTTGATTTGGAAAAGTCATGTTTGGTTTTGTTGTTGTTGTTTGGTTGGTTGGTTTTGTTTTGGTTTTTTTCAATGAACATGTTCTGTATACTGTGGCCAACAAGACAATAAATCTTATGGTGGTGGTGATGTTAGAGGGAATATGCCATTTCTCCAGCCAGTTCTAAATAGAACTAAACTTTCCTCTCTCTTTCTAATGCATCAAGCAAAGGTATGGAGATATATGTGAAGCTGTTAACATACAGTGCTTTCCCTCATTTATTCTGCATTCTAGGAAGAGAGAATGAACTGCAACCCTATAGCATTAGTGAGTCTGACAGAATATATTAACTGATTTCTTTTTCCTATACTAAAACGTTAGTGAAGCCAGGATTGATCTAGGACAGTAAAAACTCATAGCTCTTGGCTTTCTGCCAACACTCATGTTAAAACACTTATGGAATTAATGATAAATTTCTTGTACAACAGCCTTTTTGCATCTTGATTCACTAGACTGAGTGTGGAAGATAAATGTCAATGCCAAATAACAAAGTAACAGCTTCAAAGAGCTGCCACATGCCTTACAATTTTACAAATTGTCGTTGACTTGAAATATTGAGTCAAATAAACCACTTTTCCTTATTTATATAATGACTATGTGCAAAACTTGAAATCATCTCTGTGTTCACACAAAATTTCTTGTATTTACTGTGAAAGTCCATAGAGATTTTACCGGACTTTTACAAAAATAGTTGTTCTGTTATGTATTTTAATGCCTGTGAATACCATGTTCCTTAGATGTTGCACAGACTTCATGAAGAATATAAGACTAAGTAGAATATAAAAGCTAGGTAGCGATATTAGAGGTTGGATTCAGTAGTTGTTTTGTATGAATGCATTCTCTAGAATAACCTGTAAATCTTTTTTTTTTTTTTCTTTTTCCCCTACATCATTGTTGCTTCCAATGATTAAATAATGTGAACAGAATGTACAAGGCATGACTTTGAAAATGGGGTTGTCCTTATTTTTTATAACTGCAGTATTTATACAGCACAAGAAAATACACCTTGTCCTATGTCTAGTCCTGCTTAATGAGGATCACTTTCACTTTGTATCCTATGTACATTTTGGGTAAAGAATTATAGATAGAAAGTTCATGTTGAATGAGATAACATTTACCTTTATAAACTTTGTCTCTTTCTCATTGGTATGCAAGTTTGGTCTGTAATTTTGGAACTGAAAAAGTTCTAATTAGTCTCTAGAGAACTCACATGGACAATAGATTTTTCATTAGTCTATCAACATTCCATGAAGTTGATTGGCTATTTCCCATGTCTAATGTGGAAACCAAAATGATGCATGTTAATTTGCCTTTCAGATATTGCAACTGCCTGTCCAGATAAGAAGTCCATCTTAATGTATGTGACTTCCCTCTTCCAAGTTCTGCCCCAGCAAGTTAGCATGGAAGCCATCAGGGAGGTGGAGATGTTGCCACGACACTCAAGGGCCACTAAAGAAGAGCATATACAAGTACATCATCAACAGCGTTTTTCACAAGAAGTGAGTTTTGCTTTTCTGCTTTCATCTTGCTGCTCTAAAATAATTGTTTCCCTTACCTACCCCATAAGTCTGATTTTAAATGGCCAGTGGAATGTAAAAAAAACTACAGGCATAATGGAGAAGGTCTCTTCAGCACAGGCAAGTCAAATGTACTTGTCTGCATGAACAGTACTTTTGTACTGCTTTTCACCTTACACTAGGCTGTTTTAAAACTTATTCAATAAATAAGTACTTTACACTTCTCGTTTACAACACTAGGTGTTTTGTTTGTGGAAGGGCACTACAAGGAAGAACACAGCCCATGAGGAAGGTTTAAATGTAAATTTAAACACAAACGTAGAAACTTTTTTACATTTTTTTAGAGAATAACAGTTGACATTTCTCCATATTCATGGTACATTTTAAATTCTTTTAGCATTTTATTTACACTGACTTGCCTTTTAAGACCATCTGTTCTCAGCTTAATGTTGGCTTCTCAGAAAGCTCATGTAATACTTGGAATTCATTTACGCTATCTGTGTCAGTTTTGTTTTTTTACTGAAATTATCAGACAGTTTCTGCTGAAGTGTTTAGTGGGGTTTAGGCCTAGTGTGCTTGTCTGAATTTAATCTATAACTTGCTTTTGGAATGGTCAGTCTCCTTTAGACTGCTGAGGAGATGACTATTGGCTTTGTTTATTCGGGATTTACTACAAGATCTCTTGATTTTTGAGCCTTTTTTTATAAATGATAAAAAATGAGCTTTTTATGATAAGAGTGAGCCATTTTTATAAAATGAGCCATTTTTATAAATGATAAAAAAACTTTCCGTTTACATTGCTATTCTGCCAGTATTAAGTCCTGACGGCTTGTTGCTTTTGGAAAAGATGTCAGATTAAATGAGATATTTCCTTAATACCATCCCAATTTTGACAGCTGAATACAAACACTGTCCTTGAAAATTTTAACTGGTGATGACCCTCTTACTTCTTTTTCTTCACTTACTCTTAAAATTATTACTTTAGTGATAATTAAATATCCTATAATCCATGCTCCTATCCATGTGTCTTTTCTTTCCACCTTTAATTTCTTCTTCATAGATCACAGTCAATGTACCCCAAGGACCTTCACCTTCTCCTAAACCACGGTTCAAAAGTTACGCATATACACAAACTGTGTATGTCACATCCCCTGACCAAAAAAGGAGGCAGGTTCCTCCACAGGTCTGTCAATATTGTCATTTGTTTTAAAACCTATTTTATTAAGCTTGTGCTTGGAGTGAGAGAGTTTGTGCATTTTGCTTGTACCTGATCTTGATAACCTCTTTTTTCCACGTTGGTTTTTTTTTTTAGCATTTGTGGAGTGGTTACTTTTTAGTGTATTTCAGCATGGCTGTCATAGGTGTTATGCAGATTGTTAGGGATAAACAGCATTCAAATACTGCTGGTTTAGAATTATCAACTGCTTTCTTTGTTCTTTTATTTTTGAAAATAGTACATATATTGCCTTAAAAGAGTATTAGAAGAATAAACCAAACATAAGATGTAATTGGCATCTAATTATTATAGTTCTGTCTCAGGTTTGATTATAGAAAACACAAACCATTGGTTTTCTTTTGCTTTTCCTAACCCTCGTATCTATTAAAGAAAATAGTAAGTGATTGTATTTTTCAAGAGGTTACTGTACTTAGAAGAGAAAGGAAACAGTAAATTTAATATTCTTTATATGACCTGAATTATTAGATAATAACTTGTCATTTTATCAAAAATGGCACCATGCCACCATTCAGGTTAGGCTTTTGTGTTTGTTTTTTCTGATTTTAAAATAGCTGCAGTAGTTTAATAAAACTTGTTTCAAGCATTCCTTATAATGAGCATTTCAGTAGTCAGATTTTTATAACTTTTGACAAGAGAGAGAGCTAAAGGTCATATTGTGTAATGCAACATACTTTCCTTTCATTACTTTGGGGAAAAGAGATCTGCATGTATTTGGCACTACAGTACGAGTTCTCTCATGGAAACTTAATTCTGTCTAACCTCTAAAAATTTATTGCAAAATTACACTTTAATTCAACACCGTGTTTCCAAAGCTACTCTTCAAGTGACAGGTATTTTACTGAATACTGACTTCTTTTAAATGCTCCAGGAATGAAATCCTGTGCACATAAGCATGAGCTCTGCTACATTATACTAACAAATGTGTTGTAGTGATAATTAATACAGATTTTAAACAAGATGTTTAAAACTGGTATAATTGATTTGTTCATCTTAGATACTGTACTCATAAATGAGAAGAATAAAGACTCATGATATAGCTTTTTTTCTTTAGCTAATTTTATTGTGATCGATCGTGGGTTTTGTCAATACCCCCACCATCAAGCATAATGTACAGGCTGACATAATTGAAGTCAATTCTACAAAATGTAGTCATAAAAATGTAGAGAGAAAATACCATTCTATTATTCAGTCCTTACCTTGCATTCCAATTTTTAGACCTCGTCTTCCTGAATTTGGAAGTTTTGTCTATTACACTTATGCAATAACTACTACTATAATATTTTAATTCTGCTAATTTAGCAGAATCTGAAGACCTAACTGGAACTGGGCCCTATTGTGCTAGAGCCACAACCAATATTAACAAATTAAAAGCATTAACTGAAAAATCCTAAGTGAAAATCACCAGACACAGTCTCATTATAAATACGATAAACTTGAATTGCAAATAGTACCAATTAATATGCCTATTCAATATATGCAATTCTTCAAAAGTGGTAATGATTTTTTGCCTCTAGACATATTTCCTGAAGAATAGCTGTCAACTAACTGTTAAAACAAATCTATATTCCTGGTAAGATAAGAATTGATATTATTTTTTCTAGATATTTGAAGCTGATATACCTTAGTAATCCCAATTTTTTTAACTAAGTATTATTTCCTTTTTAATTCTTAGTAGCCTTCCAATTTTCTGCCAGTTGTATTATGATTTTTTTGATACCGGTATTTGTATTTCAATTGCCTGTAGGATTTTCAGTAAAATCTACTTCTCTAGGGGACTGGATGAAATAAATTAAAACAAAGTCAACTATTATTATTATTATTATTGTTATTAT
>NW_010304306.1:0-19183 GCF_000700745.2 Antrostomus carolinensis | reverse complement strand
TGATTCTGTGATTCTGTGATTCTGTGAAATAGTCACAGAAAAGATACAAATAACTGAAAGACCTGGGAGGCTTTATTTCAATCCCATTGAAACCCCCTTAAATTATGTATGTTATTTTTTGTATTAAAAAAAGATTAATATACTATTTAGGAACAAAAATAGCAAAGAAAGATAGAAAGGGGAGCATTATTCTGAGGAAAAAACCACCCCAAACCCTTTTGTTTCATGTCTGAAATCCCATTCTGTTGTTTAAGATAAATGTGCCAGAGCAAGCAAACAGCTCCAGAAAGCATTTTAACTGTGCAGAGAGAACATGAGCCTTGCTCAGATGGGAGGTTCGCTGATTGCATTTTCTGACTGATTGTGCATTCCATTTGCATTTGATCTCAGTTACCAAAATATGTGTCTTAACACATTCTGGGATGTATAGAGGGAACCTGTATGTAAAGAGCCTGTTTTGCTATTTAAAGTTGGTCCATCTTCTGTTTTAAAGAGCTTTTCCCTTCCTCTGTTTATCTTCTAGAGCACATAGCCAGTGAGTCTTAAAGGCCCTGAAAAATGTAATACTGCAACTTTTCCATGGGTGGCACATCACAAGTCTGTGAAGCATAAAGTGTTGGTCTCTCTTTTTCTCACACAGGCTGGATTGCCATGTTGGGAGCCATTTGGCTGCTAGTGCTAGCAGACATCCATGATTTTGAGATGATATTGAATAGAGTTGAGTGGGCAACCCTCCTCTTCTTTGCAGCATTGTTTGTTCTGATGGAGGTAAGATTCTGTGATTTCTAAAGCCTGAAGAGTTACAACTGACTTAAAATGTGAATTATGTTCCTGGGCAGAGGCCTCCTGCAGTTTCAGTCCTGCTGGAATATTGAAGATTGAGTGTAGTCATTGTAGTACAGAGAGAAACTGCAGAGGGGTAGAAGTTGGCTGGAACAGTTTGAGATTTAATTTTTCACTGTAAGCTTGGTCTCATTCTCTCTTCTTCAGCTGCATTTGCTTCCTGCATCTGACATAGCCACTGTCCACTTTTTTGGCCACAAAATTGCCAAAGTGGATTTTTAGTTTCTGGGTTTGTCAACTGTCTGTGTGTGCAGATAGCTTATATGTATTTATGTGATTGGATTGCAAATATTTAGACAAGTGACAGAAAAAAAAAAGAACAAGAATAAACCAGAGTTGCAAAATGCTCCTAATGCTATCTGCTACATGCTGGCTACCAAATGGCCTAAGAGATTTCATAGGAGTATAGCTTGAAAGGATAATGTCGCTGAATTTCAGTTTGCAATTGTAATTTAAAAAGATATTCAGTACTTGAAACACCTGGTTATCTTGCTGTGTAGTTTCTTTGTGTTTGTCTGTTTGACTATCAGAAACAGTCCAGCTATGTTTGTATCCCATTTTACTTACTAATGCTTTTGTATAGCCTGAGAGGGTTTGTTTTTACCTCAGATGTTTGTATAATTCTTTGTATGAATATTCACATTTACTTGCCAATTAGACTTCTGTGTATTCCTTAGAATGCTTGGTATTTTTCAGTTGTTATTTGTTGTGTTTAAGAGATGTAATTGTGGTGTAGAGACATGACAGATAAAAACCCAAGTGACCACTGGTACTGCCATGGCTAGTGAATTGTCTGAGAGAGCAGCCTGGGGAAAGCCTGTGATAACACATTTGCTCACACAGCCTCCTTCCCTCACCTTTCCCCCCTATAACTGCAAAGAGCTCAACAATTTGTAAATTGGGATCTATTAAAAAAAATCACCAACAGTAAAAGGGACTAAATTTGAAGCAAATACAAACAAAAAATAATTCAACTACCTCTAGTTAATGCCAAACTGGAAGTAAAAATCTGGTAACCTCTTAGAATATGAGTGGGAACTCTGATTATTATTAGGAAGCTTGTTTTAGAGCTAGTAGGTCTAAAATTCATCAGAAAATGTTGATTTATTGTATAACCATTAGTACAGGCAATTTCAGTTCTCTGTGTTATCAGGCTCTATTTATCTTCGCATTTTCTAGCTCTTATAGGGAATCCATATTGAATCCAAGTTTATTTTATCTGTTGCTGCTGTAACAGTTTATTAGTTGCATTCCCTGATATATTTATGGTTTTAACTTGGATTAAACAGCTTTGATTTGAGTGCTGTGTGACTGCACAATAACATAGTAAAGCACACAGGAAGTTATTTGCCTTTTACTGCCAGACTTCAGATGCAACTGTTGTAATTCACTGAACTTCATTTTTATGGTTTCTCAGATCACCAGCGAATAGTTTGCTAATGAAAGAATATTTTCCCTGGCTCTGTAGAATAACAGCAGTTTAAGGTCATGAAAGAAACTCATACATGTAATCAAGAAAAAAAGTGAGAGACTCTAAATTCTTCCCATAAATTAACGAGAAAAATGTTCTAAGCATCATCACTGCTGGTTTTGATCTGAATCTATTACCTTTTGGATTAGTGGGAGATGACAGGCTTTTCCAAGGCATTTTTATTTCTTTTAGGTTAGCAATGTCAAGGAGAAACAAGTCAAAACAAAGATATGCATTGAAGTATAAGAAATCTTTCCATGAGCTAGGCACTCGGCAGTTGTCAACTCATATCCTTCACCCTTGGTAATCCTTCATCTTGGATGGTTCCCAGTCTGAAGCTATTTCCTACTGCTATAAATGTTCCCTTTCCTATTACAAGGCATATTTAAAAACCTGTGTGGGACAGGCTGTAAGTCATTTTGGAAAATGTGAATTAAGTTCCAGAGCCATGGGGGAACCCTTGGAGGTTCTGCCTTTGGGTGCTTATCAGTCCAATCTGGTAGATCTTTTACAGTGAAGAAGTTGGAAATCCTTTGGAGCTGTCTTGTTTTCTATTGTATCCTTGTTCACAACTGGCTGTTACAGGCTATCAAATCTTTCTGCTTCTTCTGCTTCTTTGTGACATAAGTTCCTGTGCCTCTCAGGGATGCAGTATTTTTTCAATTTTATAGTAAAAATTGACATTTTACTTTAATCCTTTTCAGGAGGAGTTTATTTACAGCAGTCATCATGACGTGCTGTCCATAAAAGGGTTTCATGCAAATTTTTGTGCATAAATTAAACTTTGATCTAAAATCGAACATGATTTTTTGTGCAGAAAACTCTATTTTGAGCTGTCAGGCAGGAGCTAGTACACTCAAAGACATCAATTAGTTCAGTACAACTTATTCCTCTTAGAGTACAATTTACACCCAGGGAAGGCAAATGTCAGGGTGCTAATTGCTGACTTTCACTTAGGTGCTTGCAGGCAGCTGGCCTGGATATTGTAGAGACATCCTAAAGTTGGTTATGTGATTAGTACAGTGGTTTTCTCTAACGTGATGGACTACCTGCAGACTGACTGTCTTGCAGAAGCAAGGTATATGTTCTTCACTCTGTTTCCTCTTTCCCAAATATCTCTTTTCTAGTACTGTTTCTGGATTCCAGAAGAAATTTTCAGTGTTACTGAAAGTAATATGTTGTGTTAATAGATAATTAAGTAATAAGGCAGCAATGTTAATGGAATGTAACTCTAAGCTCTGGCTGCTGACATCTAAGTGTTAAAGATTTTATTTTAAAGTGTGAACACAAAGCAGTTGTAGACAAAGTATCACTGGTCATTGAAAATATTGCTTTTACATACATTTTAAAAGTGACTTTCATAACCTTTGAGTTGATAAAGCAACATAGATAGCTTAGAATGAAAATGGTAACTTTAAATTGCCAGCAAGAATTAATTTCTTAGGAAACTTTCTCCTGGAAAGTTAAAGTAATGAAAAAATGTCCTTTTTTAAGGTAAGGGGTATGTGTATGTATTTAAAAGTTTTGTTTTCTGCATGCTGCGTCTTTAAATGTAGATATACCTATTCTTGTGTAATGCATTGTTAAAAGGAAAAAAAATTTCTGGGTCAAATTTTATATATGGTGATACCCAGACCACTAGCACTTGGCTGCGGGTACAGGAATTACTGGTCTGAATGACAGTCCCTTTGTCACTCTGACGTTACCATGTCTTATACCACACTAATCAGTGCCTGTTAGGATCTTTGTCCATCTCTGTCATGGAATTTGACAGTGTGCAAGTTGAATTTTTTTTTCAACTGATATTTCTAAAGGGCTCTGTCTGACTGCCAGGAGTGTGGGTTATGTGGAGTTGTGTTGTGTGAATACTGACTTCTGCGTCTGTGCGTGGGAATGGAGTCAGTAAGTGAGGCATCTCAGTTGATTGATCCTTTGTGGCAGAAAAAATGAAAGAGAACTAGGCAGCTTGGTCTAGGCTGAACCAAAAATTATGTAATTTTCTCCCCTGAGGACATTAAATAGATATACCCCACTCAACCTGAAAATAGTCGTTCATTCTTGGACACTTGTAAGAAAAGAAAACAAAACCAAAGTGAATTAAAAACTAGCTTTTATGAGTTAAAAATCACACTTTTGCCCTGTGGTTTGGGGGAACATATCATTCTCCTGGGGTGTGAAGACTCAGTTTGTATTCCCCTGTCTGCCCAAGAAGAGCTCAGAGCCATCACCACTCAGCTGGAGTCTTGCTATGTCTCTTAATCTGTCATAGTAGCCATGTTTGTATGGGATGCTATCCAGGCATCCTGTAGAAATGGGAATGGCTCTCACAGGGAGGACAGAGCACCTTGGCCCAGGCTGTCCCCTGGCCCAGTGCTTACAGGGCTCCTCTCCTTGGTTCCGGTGCCTGACTTGGGCATTGGAGACCTGGCTTTCCTCCTTTCAGGTGCTACTGCCTCTGTGCCAATTTCCATTCACCCAAGATCTCTGGCCTGGTTTAGCAGATAGGTAGTGGTTTTTTATGGGTCTGAGGAAGCTGTTTAATAGAAAAATATATTTTGCATTCTCTTTGTTTCATCTGAGACTGAGCACAAGATGCCTGATTTCATCTGATCTTTTAAGCACATGGTACACTTTTATCTATATTGTGGTTTTGAGGAAGCTGGTTTAAAATTGATTATGTTCAGATATTCAGGAAAACATGTATCTACTGAAGAATGTCATTGTTAAATTTCAGTTGTTCTCCGATTCTTGTGCCCCACACTCTTAAACAATCCCCCCAGTCATCACAGCACAACCAACCCCCTTCTGCAAACACAGATATTTTTTTCCTGCTGTGTCGTCTCTTTCTACCAACTGCAGAGTTGCTGTAGAAGCTGTATGAGGTGAATATCAGTATCTTGTGAATGGAATGAATTGTATTTGCTTATAGCCACTGAAAAAAGAAGTAACTGCATCAGGTACTTCAGTAGTTGAAATCAATGTCTATTTTTTTTTTTTTTTAGGCTTTGGCTCATCTGCACTTAATAGACTATATAGGAGAGCAGACAGCTTTGTTAATAAAGGTATGTTTAAAATATTTAGAGTTTTTAAACAGGTAAGGAAAACAGTTTTACTGCAATAGAATAATGGATAATATTTTCATTTTGAATTTAATGTTAATGATTGCATTTATTCCTGCATCAGCAATATCAAGAAAACATGCCATACCTTGGTGTGGGTGATATTTAATATATATGTGTCTGTCCACAGACAGAATAAACATAGCCATAAATGCAAAAGAGAAAGCCTTTCCTGTAGTCTAAAAAACAAAAGAAAATATAAAGAGCGAAGGGGGAATATTTGGAGTTGCACAGTTTATTTATTGTGTGAAATGTAAGTATGAGTATTAGAAATATCAGTCTTTGTATTTCTGTTTGTTCAAATTTTATTGGAAAAAGAGCAATAATTGTGTTATGGGCTGATTTCTTTAAGATTATTTTCCTATCTGAGAGCCTGAAGGAGTAATAAATGTTGATAAATTAAAGCTGTGAAGAACGTACAATTATGCCATTGAGGGGACAGAGCAACACTGATCTCATCAAAGTTGTAATTTTATCTGTTTCAATTCCAGGTGGTTCCTGAGGACCAGCGCTTGGCAGTGGCCATCATTTTAGTGCTGTGGGTGTCTGCTTTGGCCTCCTCCGTGATCGACAATATCCCCTTCACAGCTACAATGGTAGGGGTCTGTGCAGTTCTCTGACTTCCTCCTCCCCATGATGGCAAGGGAGCTGAGGTTGCTGGTTCCTTGTGGCTTGTTTTTGACCTCTGCTGTATTGTAGTGTACTTTATCTCCTGAGGTTGAATCATTATTACAAGCTTATTTATAGTGTCTAGGCATGTAGCTGGCCACTGCTGTCAGCTGTGGCAGTTAGCTGTGGGACTAGGTGCACTATTTTAGCTGTATTTTTGCACTTTCCCTTTTATATTGACATCTGTAGCTGAAAAGTAAAATTGTCTTTTTGATGGAAACTGTCACTATCCATCCACTGCTATCAATATTTTCCCTCTATGCACTCTGTAGTTACGCTAATGCTTTTTTAACACCTGAACCTTTTATTGCTCCCTTACTTATGTAATTAGTTTAAAAACAGCAAATAATGTTAAGCATAACCAATGCTTATCAGCAGCTGAGTTTTAATATCAGAAAAGTATCAAATTATAACAAATTAGGGCATGATCAGACAGGTTTAGTCAATCAAGTTCTCTGTTAAAAGTCATAATCCCTACATTATACCATAGGAATGATTCAATGTTACAGTGTGTTCTCAACTAAATATATTTTTTTCTGCCATTGTTATTGGGTGGTCATGTCTACCCTTAACCTGTGTCAAGGTTTGACACTTCTTATAGGGCATATGACAGGTTGGACAGATTTGCAACTGCTCTATAATTATATGTTAATATGGTATTTTGGTTTGATTAGCATAGTGTTTCCTGTGGAATTATATTGATTTAACAACAGACTGCAAGCAGTAGGCACGAAGGGAAAGACTGGTTTAGGCTGAGTCACCTCCCAGCAAATACTTGAAGACTATTAAGCAATAATGCAGAAATCTTAGCTTCAAAGGTTTTGCCTAACATCCAGCTAGTCTATGAAAATTAGTTTGGAACAATACTGAAAAGCACCTCCATGCTTATCGAACAAAGAATCTTTTACAGGTTTTGAAAGGAAACCTCTTTTAAAAGCATATATTCTGGGAAATGGGACTTTTTTTTTGGGACACAGGAATCTTTTGGGATGCCTGAAGACTTAAGGGAGTGAAATACAGATGGACAGGAAAGGATTTCTGCCAAGATTTTAGACGTTTCAAGTGTCTATCTTTCTCATTCTGTTCTGGGCTGAACCTAGGAGATTGCTACAATTTTTTTCTTTAAAAATAGGCAGAGGGAGGAGGGAGGAAGAAAGAAAAATGCAAGCATTTTCTCACCTGTGCAAGAGCAGTAATTAGTTGAGGTGTTAACACCTCTACTAAAGTTGAGATGTAGCATCATCTAGCTCAATGAATGGACTTGGACTTGGACTTTCCTTTGAGTTTGAGACATACTTTGTGGGAAACTCCATGAACTCTGACTGTATGTAAAAGACTAATACATATAGGTACATCCGGGAGTCGATTCAAAAACACCCACAAAATGTTTTCTGCATAAACAATTCATAAACTAGGAGCTTAGTTATTAAATCTCACACATTCTCTTGAGTGGCGAGGGTTGTTGTTGGAAATTCAGCTTTCTTTATCTGAAGAATAAATGTGGTAAATCATGTAGTGATGCTTTATGTGTCATTCTATTAATCCTCTGATATTTTTCCTCCTTTTTCAACAGGCTAAACTCATAATGGCATTCCCTGACAGGCAGACTTATTTGTTTTTAAGGCCTTGATTTTCCTAGTATTGTAGTTTAAATACCCATGGATTTCTGCCCCTTAGAATGTTAGGTGACATGATTTTATTACCAGTATGCTCTTTAGTTTAATTGACATGTTTTATCAGCCGCATATGCTAGAGCCATCTGTTTATATTTTTCTTTTATTACCAGAACTAAAAATATAACATAGTAAATCCTTGATTTAGCTGAGTTTAAGTACTATTTCCTTAATATAGGGTCACAAACAATTGCCATTGACCACCTGGCTGGCAAGTTGACTTACTTTCTCACAAGTCTCTGTTAGAAACTAGATAATTTTTGGTCTACTATTTATTGTCTCCATAACTATTAGAGGCTTTTCATTTGCTGTACTGAATGTTTTGTATGTATCTCATGTTCATAGTGCCAGTTTTATTTTTGGATCTTCTTTGCCTTCTGCCCTACTAGAGTTTTCTACTTCCCGCATTTTAGTGCTTGATAGATGCGTAAGACTGGGCTGTAGCTGTCTGCAGAGACAGACTAGTCATCAACAATTTGGGAAACTACAAATAGCTTTTTTTTATTAATGCATATTCTCTGCAGTTTTCACAAAAGACATCTTTACTGCATGCAGTTCTTGGGAAAGAATCATATTTTTTGAATCTGAATTAATTTCTGATATTAATTATTAATGATGTTTTCTAGGGAAGGTGGGTAATTTATAACAGTAATAAAATCCTATTCCATTTTTAAAAGCTTGCAAAACTGGTTTAAGATTAAAAACAGTGTTAATGTTGAAAATATATATAATTCCATTTTTGTTCTTTTTATATTTGTAACATATTCTATGTACTTCCACAATATATGGTATAAACAAACATTTTCTTCACAATGGTTGATTTTTATTAGGATAGTTATATAGACAAATGTGCCAACTTCTGTAGACACTAGTGTTCTTTGTGCATTAGCTTACATTCTATATATATATAATACACATAACACCCTATATAAACTAAAGATTATTGGCTATCTCCTTTCTGTATCAAGTCTTCGAGGGCTCTATCCTTTTTCCAGGTACAATCATTATTTTGTGCAGTTGCGTTTTTCTGTTCTAATACCTGGAGGCAGATAGTCTTACAATGAGTGGGTGAGGAGGATTTGGCTTTGCTCTGCTGAGCTTTGTCGCTCATTTTATCTAAATCATGTCAATCAAGCAACAGTGTAGGGTGCTTCAATATTGAACTTTCCAGCAAAATTAGCAAGTTTTCTAGAAGCTACTCAAACAGAGATTTATCCTGGTAAGACTGTTGAAGTAAAGTGTATAAGAAATGAAAGTTATTTTCCAGATAAGACGTTATTCTCTTTCTAATATTGATAACGGTGCTGTTTACATAACCTGAAGACAGAATAATGATGGAAACATGAAGCTTCATAAGCTTTGACTTTTTCTTTTTTCTCTGTTGAGGGGCAGCACTTCATAAAATTATGAAAAAATCTGCATTCCAAATAAGTTAAATAAGTTAAATTAATATGACAAAGGTATTTGTACAATATGTATCATAGTGAACTCTACCCCAGTTTGCAAACTATCCTACCTTGGAGTGCTGCTGTAAATGCTTACAGCTTGAATCAGAAAGCATTGTAGAACCAATTCAGTTTTTCTAAAACATTGAAAACTACAGTGAAAAGTTTCCTTATATCTGTTTAATATTTTGTATTTCTGTTTTTAGTACTCAGGTTAACTGTAATAGTAGACGAAGCTGAGGTGTGAGATATTGATAGTGCAAAAAATGTTGCCTAACACATAACTGCATGAATGAATGTGATGAAAAATGTTAAAGCTGATTTTCAGGGAAAACAAAGAGGCAGGTTCCTTTGTAACTGACCCTATGTGTCATCCTTATCTATTTAAAACACAAATGCTCAAGCAATGAGAAACGTCCATTTGCTTTAATTGCTTTGCAACATCCCTTCAAGAGTTCTTACTGATGATCAAGTTTCTTAAATTTTTTTTTTTTTTTTTTTTTTTTTTGAGCAGGAAAGTTCCTGAGATGGAAATTAGAACAATCTGTTTGCATTATGCTTACTTTTAGATCAAAAGAATTAGATGTCAGTGACTTTTGGAGACTCTGTGGCATGCAGAGTAATTAATTTGTGTGCCACACAGGGTAATTAATAATGTTTGCAAAAAAATTAGTGTACATTATGGATCAACTAAATGTTTCTACCTGAAACACTAGAAATTTAACTAAATGTTTTGCATTCATCTTTTATCTAGTTATTCAAAACTGAAATTTAACATTCCTTGTTAGAAATACCCCTTGTTTACAAAGAATTTATGTATGTTAAATCTAACTTCAAGCGTGTGTCAGAGGTCTGTAGGACTTACATTGCCTTTCTGACTTGCAACCATTATTTTTTTTGGTAGAGATTAATTCCTTTAAATAGGGAAACATTCAAGTATAAGTGTACACAAATATATGTTTCTAAGGCATGTTTTAACGTTTGTCCCTTGCCTCAAAGATAGACGTTTATGGGAGCAGAGATTCCTGATGTAACCCTACTGCCCGTTAACACACTTAGGTGCATGACATCATTAATCATAATTTTAACATAGATGATTAATTATTATGAGGCTTTTTAAAAAGAATTCACAATATTTCTAAGTGGAAGAAAAACAATGTTATGTTAAGGAGAGAACAATAAAACCAGTGGGGGTCAAACGCATATTTGGGCTCCTAAAATACTTTGTTGGGTTTAAAAAAATTAAGAAATGGAGATTTGAGCATATTACACAATTTCACCTTCTCTTGATGCATTGCAAAGTATCTTTGTGTTTAAAAGAGGACATGATGAGTTGAAATCTTTGTTCAATGACTTTCTTCTAGGGGGTTTCTGTGTCTTCAATCAATAGAGATTTACAGGTCACTGAGAGTCCCTGACACTGAGCTCCTTCAGTAAACAGAACCAAATTTTCTGATGGGAGTATTTTGCAGCTGTGGCTTAAAATACCTAGGAGAGAATTATCTCACGGACTTTCTGTCTGGGATCTCTGTTTTGCTGCTTGCTTCCCCTGTCCTTCACAGTGCTGTGATTAGGGAGGGGGGTTCTGGAGAGCCATAGGGTTCTGCTTTCTGCATGGTTCTCACCAGTGGGGTGTGAAAATGGCATTACTTGCTCTACACTTGGGAGCTGGCTTGCAACAGCTTTAGGACTGACCTCAACAGCAAGAAAATAGGATTATAATTTTAATCTCCTCTGCCTAACTACCTTCTCTGTGCTGGGCAGGGCACACACAAGGAGAAGTCTAATTTAAAAAGGTGTTACTAGTCTGCACTGTTCAGGATTGTGTCCGGCAGCAAGTGAGTTACTGTAATACATCAGGATGGAACTAAATAATTGGTTTTGGTTCTCTGGTCAAAATAATATAGTAAGAAAAAATGCTTTATTTAGATTGAGCAAGGTGGCTTATCCTGTGATTTCAATATTTGTGTTTAAGTTTTGTTTCATGTTGAAACACAACATATTTTTGAAAGAAATATAACTGCAGTTTGAATTCCATATCTTGTTCTGGCAGTGACTGTTCCAGAGAAACAAATTTTGTAGGGACAAATGAAATCTTCCATGACTGTTTGATGGCAAAAACCAGAAAAGACGTTGGGCATGTTGACCCTTCTTTAGGCCTTAAAATAGAAATAGATATCTTCAGGCAATGTACAATTCAAGAATAATTATTTAGACATTAACTTATCTAGGTTAATAAATTAGAGGATTTAAAAGGGATGATTAGTACCACTGGCAGAAGTGATGAGAAAAGGATTGTAATTCTTCATAAAGCCTACATATTGCTCCATACCAAAAGAATACACATGGTCAGTAAAGGTGAACATCACTCAGCCTTCAAAGTGAAAACAATTTTCAAGAAGCAGCTGTTCCATCTCTGAGATCATACCCCTTGAGGGGGACCCGTGAAATACATCCAAATGACAAATTGGAGCATTAGAAGTAATTACTCTATTCACCACTGAAAGTCCTGAACTCTGAAAAAGCACTAATTTTAAGGCATACCACAGTTATTTCCACATATCCCTTTCTGCTTGATCGCTTTCTGTTCCATGTTTGCTTATTCTTTCTCTGTCCCTTTTGGTCCCATAAACCACTGTGCATGTTAAAAACAGGTTAATAATATTATCACCTCTCCCCTTGCTAATGACCTTCTCTCTACAGGTTCTGATTATGCTTTTCTTTCAAACCAAGTGGTTACACAATTAGGTTGAACTCAGATCAGTTTTTCCCAACAAAGGTGAAAATTGTTTAGCTTTGAAAGATGTTACTGACAGATCTGGTGTGATGAGGAAGCCTGCCTGCTGTATTTTTGGGCTCTATGCCAATTGCCTAATGAAGTCTCTTATGTGTCCCTAAAAGCCTTGTTTGACTTTTCAGGAGTTTTATTTTATTTTATTTACTAAAATGATTAAATGAAATTAATAAAACTTGCAAATATTTCCCAGTTAATGAAATCTATATTAGCTGGTAAGTATAATGTTAGAATAAAAAGTAAAATAACTCAGCTCTGCATATGAATTCTGAAGCCTGCCACATTGATCTTTTTCCCTAACAGATCAGACAGTTTTGATTATAACAAGGATTCAGGAATTTTTCAGTTACTGACACACGATCTACAACCGTCTTGATCGTGAAGATTGTGCACATCTCTTACAGCTGTTTCCAGCAAGAAAAGGGGATGTAGCTCTGTCATTTAGGTTTCAAGAAATGGAGGGGGAATTGATTTATAGTCACTGTCAGTTCCTTGTTGACCTAGAAGGATCTAATGGGAGGCACTTAAAACCTTAAGAGATCCTCAGTTTTGTTAGCAGTACCTGTGTCAGGGTTGGCTGAGCGTTGCCGGTACCTTCTCTTTGGCTTGTGGGATTAGCACAATCAGCGGGGAAAAGTGAGCACAGAGTAAGAATGTGATTCAAAGTTAATAATTAAAAAAAAAGGAAAAATAACCCAAGTTATTCTTCTGACTTGGTGGTGTTTTAAGTTTTTTACTTGAATGAATTTCATTTATACTATGCTAGTGGTTGGCTAAGGTCTCCTGAATCTCTCTTTTCTTCTTAAACCACAGCTTCCTGTGCTTCTCAACCTGAGTAAAGATCCTGATGTTAACTTGCCTATGAAACCACTTATCTTCTCATTGGCCATGGGCGCGTGCCTTGGAGGTAAGAATATATATGACAAACTGATGTAAGGTAATAGCTATGCAATTATGACATGTAATAAACCAGCACAACAGGTTAATTGATTTTATTGTGCTACACATAAGGAGAGCCTGATCCAGCTCTTTTGACTTCAAAGGACTCCTTGATAAGGAACCCAGTCACTGTCTGCTGCTACAATAGGATTTTTGAAGTCTGTGTTAGACCATATCTGCATAAAGTCCAGATGCACAAAGTCCAGATGGTGCTTATGGGGTTCTGATCTTTTGTGAGAGAAAATAGAAAGATCCATTTAGCTTTCAAAGCAGAGACCCATCATTGCTCATTGAAAAGATGCAGAAAGTGTGTAATAGCTGAGATCTGAAGGCTTAATTAAAAATCTACTGAAGTCACTGGAATATTTTCTGGTGGGCTCACATAAATAGTTTGAGTATCCTTTTGCTGACCTATTTAGCACTCCTCACTCTAAGGAAAGTATTTTTGAAGTCTTTGGGAAATGTACTTCTAATAACGAAAGATGATAGCCATTCTTCTGGTAGCCATCTTGCTGTTAACCAAGATCACTTGTATTGTCAGTGCATTAGAACAGAACAAGCAGATGGTTTAATTACTTTTTTAAAAATTGAAAATGTACTGTGTATGTATTGTAGGCCCAGGATTTTCTCCCTGTTTATTGTAACAGTAAAGCAGAATAGCTATCCAGTAGTTTTAAAATTAATGTTTAAACTTGATTATTTCTTACATCCTGCAAACGGCTTATGAAGGTGTTACAACATGACATTTCCATATAGCAAGTGTACAAAGTGCAATAAAAATGTGTGAGTTTTTAATGAGTAATAAAATTAATATTATTTTTTTGCTACTGAGAATTTTAATGCTAATTGAATTGTGTTGGGCTGTGTTTTGATACCTAAGCACTTAAGCAGTTAGGTTAAATAAAGTTAAAATGGATAAAATAGTATTCTGCAATGAATCCCCTCCTCTCCCTCCATGTCCCTTCAAATAATTTCCTTGACTTTACAGAGATTAAATCTAAAACCAGTTTTGTGTGTAATACAAGTTCTGCTTTGTTTATTTAGCTAAGTGATTGCTAGTACAAGTGACCTTAATACCTAATAAAGATAATTATGATGTAATTTACAGATTGAATTTTAAGTGCATGTTGCAAAGGCAGGACAATTTATACCAAACAACGGTTATTCATTTGAGGAATATCTTGTTGTTCTTATCATTGCTCATCATTATATTGTGATTTTAATCTGTTCCTCTTTAAAACCAGTGATTTGAATAATTAGACTATCTTTATATAGGTGTTTGCCATAAAAATATCATCATTCTTCACAATTTGCTAGTCACTGAACATACTCTGATTTCATTAAAATTTCAGATTAAAAACAAAACCAAATTGGACTAGATGAGCTTCAGACGTCCCTTTCAACCTCAACCATTCCATGATTCTGTGATTCTGTGAATAGAAAGTTGTCCAGATTACATTGACATATTCTGAGTGGGAGGCACTTCACCAGCCTTGGAACCTTTACAAGTCTCAGCTGATTTCCCTAAAGTATCAGTTATCATCTTAACCCAAATTCCTTTAATTTGATTTCTTGAAGGGCTTCTGGGATTTTAACAGAGAACTTTGGGTGTATGCAGTATGAGACAAAAGTAAAAATATAAACAGTATTATTGGAATTATTTGAATTGAAGGCACTAGAGACCCAGAGGAGGTGCCCAGGTATTCAGATAGGCTCCACACAAATATTTGGATAAAAAGTTAGATCATTATAAGTATTAGCAAAAGCTTGAACTCTCCGGACTCTGCTCTATTAGGATAAAGCTGAGCATATGCTGAGTTACACTAGCAAAGGTCTCATAGGAGTGTTAGCCTGAAAATTAATATGCTTCTGACTTTCCCATGTCAAAACTAAAAGCTAATGGACAGCAGTTTATTGTTAGGGAATTAAAATTTCTTTCTATTGTTAAGGAATGAAAAGCGTTTGCTGTAAAAGATTTCATAGCCCCCAAAAGTGGGAGAAAAGGGGATTTTATTTTTTTTTTTAAATGAAAGTGTTGATGGAATTTAAAAATGACTTCCAAAAGAAAAGTCTTATCAGCACTGAAGCGGTGAGAAGGAATCCTCAAGGCAGGCTAATCTCATTGTGGAAGGGGTAGATGACAATTATATCATTACTGCCTGGGGCTTAAGGGAAAAGACTGGACCTTCTTCTGCTGAAAGGATCAGAGGGTCCAATATGCTAAGCAGCCCCTCCTTTTAGGGAATTCTGCTGCTTCCCTGGGGCCCAGGTTAAGGACATCGCCAGGAAACTTCCTAGCTTGGACTATTACCCATATTACTATTACTGCTCATCTATGAAGCTGCAACGCATAGTCTGAGGATGATAAAAAGAGACCAGGGCCTTGGGATGGTTGGTGAGGAAATCTGGAGCACAAGTTATTTTTTCCTCTCCCCTTCCAGTTGTGGACAGTGACACTGGAAGGAACACACGCACCCAGTCTATCAATATATGGCTCTGTGGCTGGTGTCACTGCCACAGTTTTGGGTTTTTTGATAGTGGGATGGTCTACACGGCACTAGGCTTGCTGGCATCAGGTGCGGTTCACCTTTCTCAAAGAGGGAAGGGAGCCTTTTCTCAGGAGCATGCAGGACTCATTGACAGAGCTTTAGACTAGACTTGAAGGGGGAGGGGGGTAATATCAGGCTTGCCTGTGACAAGCTGTGGGATGACACACCAAGGTTAGAGGGACAGGGTGCTAGCAAGAGCCCTCAGCCTGTTGCTCTGAGATATACTGTGTACACTGCAGCACACTTGCATAGATGAGACAAGGGCTCCTGAAGTAATAGGAGCCAACAGGGAAACGCCGGTGAAATACCTCAAAGGAATTAAGGGGTGTTCCTCTAAGAAGGTAACACGGCTGACAGCCGAGCTGAAGTGCCTCTACACCAATGCACACAGCATGGGCAACAAACAGGAGGAGTTGGAAGCCACCATGCTGCTAGAAAGCTGACTTTGTTGCCTTTATTGAAACATGGTGGGATGAATCCCATGACTGGAGTGCAGCTATTGAAGACTACAGGCTGTTAAGAATGGACAGGGGAGGAAGGAGGGGCAGAGGCATTGCCCTCTACACCAAGAAATGGATAGAATGTGAAAAGCTGTTGCTGAAGAATAGCCATGAGCAGGTTGAAAGCTTATGGGTAAGAGTTAGAGACTGAGGCAACAAAGGGAACTTTGTGGTTGGTGTCTACTACAGGCTGCACGATCAAGGGGAGACTTTTGATGAAGCCTTCTTACTCCAGCTACTGGAGGCATCACGCTTGCAGGCTCTTGTCCTGCTCTGGGACTTCAACCACCTCAACATCTGCTGGAAAAAAAGCACAGTGAGCTGTAGACAAACCAGAAGGCTTTTGGAGTGCATGGAGGTTAATTTCTTAAGCCAGGTGATAGACAGCCCTACCAGAAGGGATGTGACACTGGACCTGATGATCACCAAATGAGCTAATTGGTGATGTCAAGATTGGAGGCAGCCTGGGCTGAAGTAGTCAGGCACTGGTGGAGTTCACAGACCTGAGGGATATGGGTCAGGCAAAGAGTAAAGTCAGGACCCTGAATTTTAGTAAAGCAAAATTCCATCTCTTCAAGGACTCCGTAGGAAACTTCCCTCAGGGACAAGGGAGCAGAGCAGAGCTGGCAGATGTTTAAGGACACTTTCCATAGAGTGCAAGAGCTCTTGATTTCTAGGTGATCACACAAGAAAGGCAAGAGACTGGCATGGGTCGAGACCTACTGGTAAAACTGAAGGGTAAGAATGAAATGCACAGGCAGTGGAAGCAGGGACAGGTATCCTGGGGAGAGCATAGAGATGCTGCCTGATTGTGTAGGGGTGGTGTCAGGAAGGCCAAGGCACAGCTAAAGTTGGCAAGGGATGCAAAGAATAATAAGAAAGGCTTTTACAGGTATATCATCCAGAAAAGGAAGGAACAGATCCTCCTAGAACCTATGCTGAAACATATGGAGGACAGGGAGGTGATTTGAGACAGTCATCATGGCTTCACCATGATATTTCTAACAATCAGGGTGGTGAAACACTGGAACAGGTTGCCCAGGGAGGTGGTAGAAGCCCCATCCCTGGAAACATTCAAGGTCATGTTGGACAGGGCTCTGAGCAACCTGAAAGTTGAAGATGTCCCTGCCCACTGCAGGGTGGTTAGACTTAGATGACCTTTAAAGGTCCCTTCCAACCCAAACCATTCTACAATTCTGATTCTATGCTTCTATGACCTTATCACTGCTTATCACACCAAAGGAACCTGGCTAACAAGATATTTTGCAGAAGAGTCTGATGAAATAATACATCATAACTACATATTTTAGGGTTAGTTGTTTACTACATAATGCAGAGCTTCAATTCTGATAATTTGATAGCATTTCTGGTGTTCAGGATAAACACTCTTATATGCTTATGTGTCTGTGAAGGGAGTGTTCAGCTTTTGTGCTTGTCTTGGAAAATGCTATGCAACATTTTGTCCTAAAAATTTTCCAGGGGGTGCAATTAATTTTTTCTGTTGTCACAAAGTGCACAGGCAGCTATGGGGTTGGAAGATGATAGGATGAGAAAAGACAGTAATATTCCTTCATTGCTATAGCTATTGTCTGGGAAATTAAAGAGGGATTGAGTTGGTCTCAAGCAAGATGGAGAGACCTTTGCCAGTATAACTGCCATATTGTTGTCATCTTCAGCAACATCTCCCAAAAGAGAGAGCTGCTGCTGTTAAATTTCTGTCTTTCATGGCCTTGGGCTCAGACATAAGGAACAACTGAAAATTGTGTAGAAGCTTATTGCTCTGTAAAACATGTCTCTGAAGGTGAGAAAGGAATGAAAAATCCTGTCTCTTAGTCAAGGAAGCCAGGGACAGTGATGACCATAGGCATTGCCTGGTGAGATGGTCACAATTTTTAGATCTTTGGATCTTCCTCAGAGTTTGCCAGTTCTATTCTGGTAGAAGTTTTCTTGCTCAGGTCAGATCAAACTTACACAGTTAAGAAATAAACATGGTAATTTTTCAGGGGATCTGATTCTGGAAATTTAGGTTTATATTTGTCCCAACTACCTTTAAGAACACATATTAAGTTGTATGTTAGGAGTCTGTCTCCCCTAGGCTGTTTGATGATGGGGAGACCAGTATGTTGGGGAGGCAGATGTTTACTCATCCACTGAAAACACCAGATGCTCCGCGCAGAGCACATCAGAGCCCCTCATGCACAGAATTTCAGTAGCTGAGAGGGGTGCCGAAAGATGGGTCAAACTAATTTGGATGTTGAGGCCTTTTGGTTTGTGAATTTTTCTGAATGCTGAATGTTCCTAAAAATTCTTGTATATCTGTACATTAATGGTCAGGCTCATTAAATAGTAGCTGGAAAAATTGTATTGTTCATAGGGTTTTTGTTGAACTATTTATCAGTATTTCAATGACCATGAAGGAAAAGAAAAGAGGAAATCTAAAAGTAATTAAAGGAAGCAAACAAGGAAGTAATTTCTCTTGTTTTCTCTGGTATTCTGACAAATCTGCATCTACTTCTTTTGCAGGAGAGGATGCTGAATAAAGCTTTATTAATTAATGCTTCCTATTCTAGTACATAATGAAATCATGAAATCTCTTGAGACTGGGTTGTGTGTAGACCTTCCAATAGTGTCTAGAGAATGCTAACATAAAATTTTGAAAGGTAAATGAAGATTACTAGCTACAGCAATTCAGAACAAGAGGAGTTTTAACCGCACCGCTTCTATTTGTTCATAAGTTTTAAAATAACGTGAAATATGGATTCAACTCGATTTGATTAAGTACCTAGTCAGAAATCCACTCCTTAAGACTGTTCAATTGTGTAGAACTAGATTCTTTACTGAGCTGAAGAGGTTATAGCTAAGATAGTATTTGAAAGGTTTCTGTACATTTGACATTTAAAGAGCTGGCATTTATTTGCTCTTTTATCTCTTTCTTTTTTTTCATGATTTATAGAAAGTATGTTTTTGAAAAAAGAAGGAAAAAAAAGGGACTTGAGTTAAAAAGTGACTGAATTCATATTTGAAAGTACTTACCTTTTGTGTTCTCAGTTGCTAGAGTAGAAAAGTGCAAAAAGTATTTCTCTGCTGCAGTGACTATTGCTGAGGTCCAAAGGGGACATTTTCTGCAGTGCATAGTTTTGCACTGTTTTTCTTGCTCTTGCTTCCTGAGCTTGCCCAGCCC
>NW_010304305.1:0-22587 GCF_000700745.2 Antrostomus carolinensis | reverse complement strand
TTGCCAGTAGGACAAAATTGTCTAGTACTTGGCCCCTGCCACATGCAGATCTGACCTTCCATCTCTTCAAGCCAGTATGCTTGTATATACTTGCACACACTTTTTCAATGGCATTATCATCCTTGAGCTCAGATGCAGTATCTTAGAAAGATGTTTTGGTTTTAGCTTCTCAAAACATGTTGAATTAGACACTTTTAATCTTAGTAGAAGTGGAGTACAAGGCAGAAAGTACAGTGGCATTAAAATTTGTCCACACAATAGTAGTTGTGACTTGAAACAAGTCAGTCATTCTTCCTGTGATGCTCTCTTCCACCAATCCCAACTTTACTTTTTCTTCCACCTTTCCTTTCGTTTTTTCCTTCTCTTCTATTTTCCTTTTTGCCAGAGACATTGTATCCTGCATTGCTTGCATCCAGAGCTACTTCACCTGCACTCTTCTCTGGGGGAAAAACAAAACAAACAAAAAAAAACCCCACAAAACATATTTCTTTGGGTGACCTTTGGTTTCTCTGGAACAATAAACTGGAAGCAGGTACAAGACTTGAGGAAGTTCCTATTTTGGCATAGTTTATCAAATGTGATGTTAACAGACACAACTCTCAGGTAGCTGGGGCTACCTACTCACCTATAATCTCTCTAGCAAACGATGACCACATATGGGAGTGCAAATTATACTTGTTTCTTCTAGTAAACGTATCTGGGAATGTATTAATCCTGCAGTTAATACTGACTATTAGTTACTTCAGGACTCAGTTAAACATCGAGACTTTTGCTCATAAGGTACAAAATAAATGCTAATCACGTTGCCTACAGTGAAAAGCACAGGAATCAGGAAACGGGGTGGAGGGCATCAGAGGCTCTCAGAGCAACAGACTGAATTGCTCAAACTGGTCTAAATTAGGGAATTTAAGGTAATCTGAAATTAAGGACAACCATGGGAGAGAAAAAAGAAACAAAGCAAAGGAGAAAACAAAAACTTTTCTACCTCAACATTAACTAGAAAGGAAGACACTACGAAAAGAAGTTTGTTTATTGCTGAGAAAAATTCTGTCTACAGGGAGACATTCACACTTGTTCTGAATTGAATTCACTGAATCTGAAGTTAATTAAATTTGGCATTTGCCACACAGGGAAAGGGATTACAAGAAAAAGCAGCAGTAACTTACATAATTACTAGATAAAATCCTCACGGCACCCAGCTGTATCCTTAACGTATCACATTTTTAAAGACAAGGTAGTAAAATTCTGTTTTCTAAATGAATGTAATTTTTTTCATGTGTAAGTGCTCCAGTGCACAGCTGCCATAATACCTGCCATTTGTCCTTGTAGTTTAAGGACTGGTCTATTATTTCTATTTCTATTCTATAATAGTTTTATTCTATTCAGAGCCCATGCTGGTAAGCATGTAAGTTTGATATAACTTATGTCCAGTGGGACAGACCCCACTATCCCCAAAACACAGGGTTTTACCTGTATCCAGATTTAGAAGTCCCATCCTAGGCAGCCACTAAAAGACAGATCAATCACAGAACTTCTATGAATACAGCAGTTCTGTATCCATCTTCACATTTGACAGATTTCTCAATCTACGTGAACATCTGATATAATTAAACTAGTATAATTTCCACCTTGTTAGTCATCTACTGCTATGTAGTATGTGGTGTGTGTAATGTGGCCTCATTTTTATCAGCACAAGTGTGGTTTCCAAGAACCACAGTAGTGTGATCTCAACAATTCTATACATAAAAGCCAGCAATCTCACTGATTTCTCTTCTATATACAGACAGAGGTGATTATGAGGTAGAGTTTGTAGAGAAAGCTCCTCTCTGCTTAGCTTATTAGATCTATTGTGGTCCGTCAGCCTAGAAAGTTGTCTATTGATGTCCACAGTAGCTAACCTTAGAGTATTTCCTTTGCTGTGCGCTCACCTTAAAGATTCTTCTCTCTTGAAACTGAGAGCAATGACACAGTAGCAGCTCTCTTAAAGCTGGTGGGTTTACAAAAAACCACAGCTATTTAAGTGAATGAACTAAACCTTTTTATTTAAATTCCTTCCTAAAACACATTTTACTGGTCCATTAAAAGGAAGGCATATCCAGGTCAGTACACATGCACAAACCACTGTACTCATATAGTAACAACAGACTTACCCAGCAATCCCAAGCACTCCTGCCTGTGCCGCTCTTTCCAGGATTTCCTTCTGCAAGTCTCACTGCAAGTGAAGACTTCATGACAACGCACGCAAGGTGACAGCTTAACGCCAACTGAACGGCCACACTGATAGCAGTATTTAAAGAATGGTAGTCTACAACAAAGGTAGTTGTAAAATGAAAGCACATTATTGTTTGTTTAGGGTTTTCCTCAAGCTAACAGCATGTTTGCAGGTCACAGTAAAATTAAATCAAAATAGCTACAATATAGAGAAAATGTTCAACAATAGTGTTCAGCAATGAAGAAACAGCAGACTGTAGCTTATCACAGGAGTCTGTGGGGAACAGACTGCATACCAGCTGCAAAGCCAGCCCGTAGAAAAGCCAAGTGTCCTAGTGAGAAACATGTCCAAGTCTTTACCAAACCG
Source organism: Antrostomus carolinensis (assembly GCF_000700745.2). NCBI lineage: Eukaryota > Metazoa > Chordata > Aves > Caprimulgiformes > Caprimulgidae > Antrostomus > Antrostomus carolinensis. Next base: position 20,009 of record NW_010304305.1, on the reverse strand, counting down.
ACATCCACATCCTGCCATACACTAGCACAACATGTCCTTTAGTGTACGCATGACACTGAGTCTGGAGATACCCATTTTCAAACTGGCAGGCAGACCAGATTATATATGGCCAGGATAACAAAGTCAAGGTGGCAAACTTTTAAAAAGCCTCATAGAACCCACTGGAATACCACAGAGACAAACAGGGACACACACAGGCCACTGCACCACAACAGTTATTCAAAGTTGGAACATAAAATGAAGAGTGCTTGGGCTAAGGCTTTCAGTGGGACTGGGAAGCAGAATGTTAGATCTAAGTGCAAGATGGGCTACATATTTATATCCTTTTCAAAGCATTTAAGAATTCTTTCCCAATAACTATCAAGTTTCATGGAGTTTTCATCTGTCTCTGCAAGTCACTGCTGAGATCTATTTGTAAAATCTTTGTGTGCTACTTTAACCTTTTGGATTTTATTTTAGTTCACTTTACATTCTTCTGGCTGTTTTTGCATCTTCTGCTATTACTGATTCACCTCAGTTCAACAAAAATTTCTGTCTTCAAAAGTGCCCCGGTTCCTGACGCCTACGTTGCTTCTTCTTAATTCAAATACTGGGACAAAGTTCAGAAGCCTGTGAATTCCATGCAGCAGGAGAACCTGATGACAGAATTCAGTATTCCTGAGGAAAGTATTTATTTCCATTATTATTCAAACTTCTGTTAATACACAGTTCCAAGAATATCATTCAAATTGTACAAGTCGCTACGGCCATTTCTGGAGAAATGTAAGCTACAAAATCGTATGGGCCTCTTTCTTAGCATTTGCATTCTACTCTAAGGTACCGATGTCATCAATTGGTTAAGCACAGAAGGACACACTGCTTCCCACAAGAAGACTGAATATTATGCAGACTCTCATGGCAAAGTCTGAAGCTCAAAAGGAGCGATGTGATCAGAGCAGAGAAAGAAGCTAACTGCAGTTGGTAAGTCTGGATAGACCAGAGAAAAAAATGGCAGGGTGAAAACAGGTGTGGAAAAAAAAAAAATCAAGGCATTGCATTTTTGACTAAGAACAGTCAATATTTGAGTGCACTATCTCTGCCCTACCTCACTTCTTCCACGTGATGGCTCCCTCCTTTCTTCTTTGAAACAGGCGCACGAACGGCTGAATCCACTACACCAACAAAAAGGAGCACGAGGGAAAACAAAAATCAGTATTCTGACTTGAGAATTAGAATACTAGTCGAAAGATTCACCTTCATTAAAAGTCTGCTTGGCTCTGTCTACTGTGTAAAATTTGAAGATACATAATAAAATGCATCTTCCATCAACAAGCTTCAGAATCCAAGAATAAAGGAGCCAAGTTGCTACATCACAACCAAGAGGAAGAAACCATACAGATAATTTACTCTTACTCCTGCTTGTGACAAGCCACTGAGTCAGAGATTATGCTGAACTGCAAAGGGAACAATCTTCTATTCAGAGTTCACTTCCCAGGTGTGATACATCTTCTGCTGTAAAGACTGGTTTTCAGAGACCTAGATTCTAAGCCTGATGTCACTACGCATTTGAGTACTTTTGAGGATGTAACTCAGATAATCTTAATTTATGTATTCATTGTTGCTACTCTGATAGCAGAAGAGCACTGACACAATGGGAGTCTTACAGAAGTACCTGAGAGTGAGTTGCCATAAGAAATGAAAATACCCTAGGTATCCAGAGTCACCATTGTATGCATCCTGTTCCCTGCACTAAATGCAAAGCAATGCCAAGGCTCTCCCATGAAAAAGGAGCAAGCTTCCTCAATCACTCCTTGACACATGGAAATAGATCTTGTACAGGGATTTACCAGGATGCAGCTGACAGGCACTAAACTCATATTCCGATTTTCTTCACAATGCCTTGTTCATGCTCTCTAATCTTTGTGGAACCCCTAAATACATAGGAGTGGTTTCTATTAGGAGTTACCTTTTCAGACAGTAACACTGGAATTATAACAGTAAATTCCCCTTCACACCAGGTGATACTACCCTTAATCTTGAACTACTCTTAGGCTTGAACTAACATTTCTTGGATCTTCTCAGCTCTTCTTGATCCCACTCTTTCTCTTTCAGGATGACACGCTCACGGAGCTTTGCTGTAATGTGTTCCAGCAGTGATCGGCGTGTTTGAAAAACTTCCTGCTCAGATGCTGACAGCATGTGGAATGATGTGTGAGCAATTCGCCTATCCTGCAACATACCATGAGTTAATCCACTGATATATGGGAACACTAACACACAAGTGTTTCAGAGTTACACCCAACCAATTCCAGAAGCACAGCATCATCCCTGCTGTATCCTGGCTTGGAGCCCAGTCTGTGATACAGGGCTCAGGACACCTCCAGGTTAGACAGTCTAGTTGTTCCAATTAGTTTGGTGAGTGCTCAACAAGTGAAGTAAAACAATTTTCAAATGTTTCTTCAAGGGGGAATCACAGAACGGTTTCGGTTGGAAAGGATCTTTCAAGCTCATCTAGTCCAACCTCCCTGCAGTGAGCAGGAACATCTTCAAGCTCTTGCTCAGAGCCCTGTCCAACCTGACCGTGAATGTTTCCAGGGATGAGGCTTCTACCAGCTCGCTGGGCAATGTGGACCAGTGTCTCCCCACCCTCACTGTAAAAAATTTCTTCCTCACATCTTGTCTAAATCTCCCCTCTTTTAGTTTAAAACCATCACCTCTTGTCCTATCACTACAGGCCCTGCTAAAAAGTCTGTCCCCATCTTTCTTACAGGCCCCTTCAAGTATTGAAAGGTGCAATAAGGTCTCCCCGGAGCCTTCTCTTCTCCAGGCTGAACAGCCCCAACTCTCTCAGCCTGTCCTCACAGCAGAGCTGCTCCAGCCCTCACATCATCCTCGTGGCCTCCTCTGGACTCACTCCAACAGGTCTGTGTCTTTCTTGTGTTGGTGGCCCCAGCACTGGAGGCAGCACTGCAGGTGGGGTCTCACCAGAGTGAGCAGAGGGGCAGAATCCCCTCCCTCGACCTGCTGGCCACTCTTCTTTTGCTGCACCCCAGGATCCAGTTGGTCGCCTGGGCTGAAAGTGCACATTTCCAGCTCATGTCCAGCTTTTCATTCACCAGCACCCCAAGTCCTTCTCCGCAAGGCTGTTCCCAATCCCTTCATCCCCCAGCCTATATTGATACCTGGGCTTGCCCCAACTCAGATGCAGGACCCAGATGCACTTAGAAGCTGCCCTCACCTTGCAGAGCTCCCCTCCCAGCACTTCTGGAAACAGCAAAAATTTTATTGGAAATGAAAAGACAGCTAGAGGGCACTGCTTGTCCACTGTTACATTCCTCTAGTCCCCATACCGCTTCCCTGGAGCGAGTGACAGCAAGGAGAGTAGAGACAAAAATCCAGAGCAAGGCAGGAAAGTAAATAAGGTACCGGGAGTACAGTGATCAAGTTTGACCTGCGGTTACACCTATAAATTGCTTAGTTTATTTTCCTGTTTGAGGACCAGCTGCGATTACAAGCAAAGAAATGACAGTTTAATGTCCACACAGAACATTGGTGTTTGATGCAAAAATCCTTGTTAGCTCTAAGCAGGCTGCTCCATGAATGAGGTGCACCATTTCTTTTGTTCTTCTCAAAACAGCTACTCTTTATGTTCCAGAGGCAAGCAATCTGCTTATCATGTAAGCTTTCTCATTAGTAAGAAAGTTATAAAAGATAATCTTGTAATAGTTCTGATTAGAATGGTCACAGAATCTCAGGCCTTTTAAAAGTTTTTTTAAACAAATATATCCAGAAAAAAAGCATCAGGCAGAAATTTACTAGTTATACTTCACAGTAACATCATTTTTATAGGAGATTAATAAATGATTAAGGACAGCTTCAGTAAATTCATTTATTTAGCAAATCTATATTTTAGTTATTTTATATAAAATAGCATATAATATATATTTTAATGTATGTTTTACTTAAATATATATTTTATTTAGGAAATCAATTAAAGTTTGGCCAATATTCTCCTATCATAGCTTCCAACACATATAAAACTACCATAAAATATAACCCACAATAACTTCTCCTGATTTGATTGTAGCCTCACAGAAATACATATTACTTTTGGTTTTAATGCCTGGGTTTAAGATTATTATTAACTCTTTCCAATTCAATTACAGATGGAATCTTACTATAAGATGTGACATCAAGGATTGCCTTCACAGGCAAAACTATTAGAGGCATTCAGACTTTAAGTGATTAATGTTTTATTTGGTGCTGAACAGAGTCTCACAACAAATGAAAGGAAAAAGCAAATTTCCATGAAAGTTTCTGAGGAAGGCCTTAGACAATTCACTAGGACACAACAGGCCATGTATCTGAACGGATGCAAATGCACAGTACTTTCAGATATGAGAACTGAAGTCATACCTGATAATATTTATAATAGGCATAGTCAACAGCTGTTCCCACAGCTTTTCTCTGTCCTTCCCCAAGAGTAACTGGTGCAAGGATATCTGCGCCAGCTTCAAGCAGCTGATCAACCTGAAGAATGTAAATCATTACACATCCAAACAAAAAGAAAACCTTCCCAAAAAATTGTGTTCCCACCACAGCTAAAGAGACAGGACTGAGCATCAGAGCTTAACCTCTATTTGTGAGACTATTTTGTGCACCAAACCATGCATTTCTTCTTCCCCTTTAAAGCTGATGATGAATTGTCAAATCTAAATGTGCTTTGTAAGTAAAACCTTCTTCCAGGCAGTTGCTATTTGTTCCTGGATATCTCACAATCTTTCAGCAACAAATGAAGCAGGGACAACTAGGGAGGGAGGGGTCAGAACAAGAACCCATCTGGGAAAACTGCCTCTGTTCCCAGACCCCTCAGCTGCAGCCTTCCTGACCTCCACTCTGAATGAAATCAGCCCTGTGATCCCGGAGATAAGGAGAAAAATGCCAGTTTTCACAAGGCCTAATGCTGCCATTGACATCATCATAGATGAGACAGTGCAGTCGTCACAGGTGGCACTGACCACTTTACAATAACCAAACACAACTCATCTCTCTGCATGTGGATGCTGGTTGTGTTTATGAACAAGGTAACAGTCAGATTTGACAGGGCTGTGGGCACTACAATAATCCCATTTGATTTAATGCAGTTCTTCCTCTTCTGCACAAGGAGGTTATCATCCTCTTTACTCAAACATGAAAATGAATTTCCATATAAAACCCCTGTTCCTCAAGACAGAAACAAACGGCATTACAAATAGACACAAATTAATTGTTCTGGAAAAAACAAATCAGTTTACCCATTAAAAAGAAAAGGGGCTCAATGCACCTGACAAAAGTCACCTTTTTCTGAATTAAAAAAAAAAAACCCAACAAACAACAAACATCCAGATGTTATCTCACCAAAGCAATTCTCTGTGCTGTGGTTCTCTGCTGTTCATATGCTGTACTGACAGCTGCACAGAGAGCACTTCTTACTGTTCCACTTAATGGCAGGTTTGGGTCAGCCCCATGTTTGAGGAGTTCAACAACTGCCTGCAAATATGCATATGAAAATATGACAAATTAGTGGCTGGAGAAGCCATTATTGACAGTTCTACAGCAGGAAAGTGAGACCCTAGTCAGATCAGTCAAGACTCTAATGTTTTACAGTATTTTCCACAGCACACTTTTGTAGTATTTGTCATACCTTCAGTAGCTACTATCTATTTTTAAAGATATTTGATACTCTTCTTGTGAAAGGAATAAAGTTAAAGAATGACAAGAGGCAACAGATATTTTCTATTATGTTCTACCATTTCTCCTATGTGAGGTATAAATTTTGTAGGGATAGAACAAAAGGTAGCATGTTGATTTCATCAAAAATACTGAAAAGGGTTTCCCCCTAGCTTTGCTCATGGCTGTGTTTCCAAGAGAATGCTTCTCTGGATTATTCCTGTGCTAGAGAAAAGTAAACAGGTGAGCAGAAATCACACTCCAGCCCTGCCCCTTTCAGCTTATCTGAACCACTAGGCTACAGTTAGTCACCCTTACCCCCTTACAAGTGTTCTTGACACAGCATTGCATGCTGGCTGCACAACAGCTGAGCTCCATGGGGAGCCACGGTGCCACTCTCGCCCCATCATTCTCCTGCCTTGTTTTCCACAAAGAAGATGAGCCAGGAGCCTGGACACACTGGGCTCTATTTGAAGAAAGGTAGAGCACTGCAGACACATCTGCTTCATCACCTGCTTTGGCTTCATACGTTCTCTTGCACCATGCTGTCTGCTGTGGACCTGCTCTTATGGGCCCAGTGTGGGAAGAAGGGAGTCCATTCCCTGCTCGGGAAGACAGTTGCTAACTTCACACACTGAATTCTACTAGCCTCATCTGTGGAGTGCTGAACTTCATTACAACCAAATCCTTTCTAAGACTGATCATTAATCTTTTCATAGAACAGCATACTTCTTACTATCAATGGCTACACTTTTGACTTATACTCAGAAGCAAGTGTTTTGGTGTTTGGTTCTATTGCTCTGGGCAGGGAGGCAGCCTGTAAAAGAATTAAATGTTCTTGTGATTCATAAAATGAACACAGTTCCCAAATTCTAGTCCCTTCTGAGTCCTACCCAAATACTCTGCCTACCTCATACTATAGTCCTTTAGGACTCCTCTAGTTTGGCTCATGAAACATCCACAGGTTTGAAAGAAAAGTAAAAACTTTATTATTTTCACTGAAAATGTATGATTGCAAGCACCATTCATTATGTAGGTTGGCTGTCAACAGATAAGGTAGATATGAATGGAGAAGTAAACCCAAAAAACTGAAGGAACAAAAAGGTACTCACCAAGTCATTCCCAGTGGCAATCGCTAGGGAAAGCGGTGAATGGCCACTCCACAATGTGTTTGGATTTGCCTGATGCATTAAAAGGAGGCGGATAACATCTCTGGCATGCTTTGTAGGCAAGTGCGATGGGAAAAGGTAGAATTAGATCATAATAAAGTTAACTTTTTAATATTAAATTTAATAATAATAGTATAATTAATAAAATGAGCAGTATAAAACACATTCAAAACTTTCACCTAAACTGTGATGTTATAGTAAAAATATACACCAACTTTCTCATGATTGAGACCCTCAAGCATAGTGTTGTTATACACGAAACCTCTTCACAACCAGATTATCAAATCCTGCACCAGAAGTAGGTTTGCTTCTGAAGAAGCAGATCTCCGCTTTCAAATAACTTATTCTGACTGTATGTATTCCAAATCTGCCAGAAGAATGTTACTATAGTACAAAATCAAATGCAGAGGTTAGTGCATGTCAAAACTAAGACTGTCCAACTTCAGATTGCTTTGTGGATGATTAAGTTAACAGCCAATTAACCAAAGTAAGCTCGACTGAAGGAGTTTCTCTTGTAAAACAGAGCTCCAAAGATTTAAGAAATGTTTTTTCCTCGAGTGTTAATAGATTTTTAATCAGTACAATGCGAATAATTCAGTAGGAGTTTATTACTAGTATTCAATAAGCTCCTTCCAGAAGGATGAAATGTCTTCACTGCCAAGTTATGTCACTTGAGATCAGTTTAGAACTACTCCCTATGAGCAGAGCCTCAGATGCTACCATCTTACCTCATTGTTATCCTCTCTTTCACATGCAATATGCAACGCACTCCTTCCACCTTCTTCAGGGACTGGACCACTATAGGAGGAAAAGTACTCTTCTGGTGGTCCTGCTTCATTTTTCAGTTGCGAAATGACACCATTTGTCAAGCTGTCTTCTCTGTCCTGAAGCTGAAGAATCTAAGTGAAATGATGTGCACGTTTGCAACATAGCTGTGAGAACCAGGACAATAGCTTAAAGACAAGTTAACAGAAAATAAATGTGCCTGGTCACCCATTGGTCTAGATCTCAAATCATGGACAAGACTTGTTCAGCCCTACAAAAGCAACAGTCAACCTTTTTCTACTTTCTACTCTACATTCAGGTCTCATCTGCTAAACTGCTTTTGCACTGCACACTAAGAAGTTTAATAAAACCAGTGAAGAAGTCCAGGGAAGGCAAATGAGAGAGATAAACTTTAATAACTGTTAGTGGGCCAAACAACACAGTGTAGGAAGTGGGAAGGAAGAAGCAAGCTTTCAGGCACAAAGGCCCCGCCTTGTGTCAAGCTCATTCACACATCATTCTATTAAGGTCTATGAATATAGGGTCACTAGAGCAATATAAAAACCAAAAGTGATATTTGAGAAAGTAAATCTTGCCTACACTGTCTGGGCATTCTATAACTAAGTCCTGTTGATAAATAGGTATTAAGTGCTCCTGTTTACTACTTAAGGGTAAAATGCTAAAACACAAACTTACAATGCCATCTAAATCTCCCTGTCCTGTAGACACTCACCTTAGTCCTTGACACGACAAGATAAATTTTATCAGTCTAGTTACATACGCCAACTCCTTTTTTTAAGTGTTTGGGACCTGATGGTATGCCAGGGAGCTGGCCAATGTCATCGCAAGGCCACTCTCGTTGCCTCTGAATAGTCATGGTGAGCAGGGGAGGTTTCTGACAAATTTCTTTGCATTTCTGGCAAAATAGAAGGAAGAACTAGGGAACTACAAGCTGGTCAGCCTCACCTTGGCCTATGAGAAACGGACATAAAATCTGAGAATCCCTCTCCAGACATACTACAAATAAGAAGACGACCAGAGCAGTCAACATGTATTTGCAAAGGAAAAATCATGCCTGCCAAACATGATAACCTTCTACAATAAGAGGACCAGCTTGGTGAAAGATTGGGAAAGCAGTGTTTACCTTGACTTTGGCAAGGCTTTCAACACTGTCTTCCATAACATACTCATAGACAAGCTGAAGAAGTATGGACTAGACAATTGGACAGTGATGTAGATCATGGGTTGTGATCAGCAGCACAACGTGCAGCTGAACTATACCCCAGGGGCAGATACTGAGACAAACACTATTTAACGTCTTCATTAATGACCTCCATGCTGGGACAGAGTGCACCCACAGATGATACAAAACTGTGGAGAATGGTTTAATGCACCACACAGTTGTGCTGCTTTTCAGAGGGACTTGGACAGGCTGGAGAATTGGGCAGAGAGAAATCTTTTTAAATTCAACAAAAGGAAATTGTTGTATTCCTCCCCTGCACCTGGGAAGGAATAACCCCAGGCACTAGTACATGCTGGCAGCTGACCAGATGAAAAAAAACCTTCTAGAACAGGACCTGGAGGTCTTGGTGGACAACTTCAACATAAGCCAGCCAGCAGTGCACCTCTGCAGCAAAGAAGGACAACAGCGTCCTGGGTTGCATTAGGAAAAACATTGCTACTGGAATAGGTTGCTCAGAGAAGATGTGGAGTCTCCATCCTTGGAGATACTCAAAAATCAGTTGGACTAGATCCTGAGCAAGCTGTTATAGTTGATCCTGCTTTTAGCAGGGGTATTGTACTACACAACCTTTCGAGGTCCCTTCAAATCGTTCAACTGTTCTGTGACTACATTATTTTGTTACTACAACTTGAAGTAATTTATCAGGTAATAAATTCCTGCAAAAAGTATATATTGCTGCTATAGCTCCACCAGCAGTAGAGAATTCTCATAAAAATGGCAAATATAACTAAAAAGTGCTATACTACCAAAAAGTCTATTGCTAGGCTGGCCTTCTTCAACCTGGAGGCATAGTGAATGCTGCAGAAATCTAGCAGAGACAGCTTGGGTTCAAGGAAAGGAGGACTAAGGAAAGAAAAGAAGTATTAACTCCATGGAGATGAAACAACCAAGTTCCATCACAGACATTTCTGTTTCAGCAGTCATATCTTCAGGCATTTGTACTGGACTACACACAAGAGACTTCTAAACTCTGCCTTATAAAAGGCATGATAGCAAAATGTTCTGGAGCACCAAAACCAGAAGGATATGTTTACTGCAATGCAATACTATAGACCTCAAGTGGTGCTTTTTTTTTTTGTTTTAAAGGCTTTTTCAGTGGAATGCAAAGAGTTCACTGTGAAATCAAGCAGGCAGGAATCTCAAGTCCCTGATGAGGTCCTGTGAAATTTGAATTTCAACAGGTGAAAGAAGATGAGCTCAAAAAGCAACATACCTTGTCTGGACCATATATCTCATTTTCATCTTCTGCCCTTGCATTAAGATCTGGGGCAGAATGCAGGAGGTATTGTGTTATCTGGACTCCTTCCTCCCCAGGAATTGAGGCAGCTATGTGGAGCGGAGTTAATCCCCCTAACTGAAAACATAAACATAGCATTAAGACTACTGTTTATTACAAGCAGCATTTAAAGAGTGCTAAATATTTTTTCAAAGAATAATCCAAGTTCACTCTTCCCACATGCTTTGTCTCAAAACAGCCACCGTAAACCTAGAGCCTCGAGTTACAGGACTGTGGAACACTAAAGACCCCAGACACTAGGCCTACTAAATATCACAACAGCTATTTCCAACTTAAGGAGCAGCTTCACAAGTATTGCCCAGCCACTCACAAGCTTGGCAATCAGGAAACATAATGAGAAAAAAAATACTTGAACAGTAAAGAGCTTTGAGTTCTTTCTATTAAAAAAATTATCTTTGAACAGGATAATTGCTTTAAACAGCTTTCTGGCCACTAAAGCTTATTCTGACATGCAGGATATTGTACAGCTAGGCAGTGAAGCTGCACTACACATCTAGAATCCCATATTATGAATTATAATCCAGTAAAACCTTGGATGGAAGCCGCACATCAGTCCTGGCTCCTCTTTCTAAGAGAAGTTTCACTGCTTCTGCATCTGCAGCTTTAACAGCAAAGAACAGAAGGTGTGGTGAGACATTGGGATCTGCACCTCGATGAAGCAGCAGTTGGATTGTTTCCCATCTCTTCTGTCGTCTAGAATTGACATGGAAAATACCATAATCACTTATTAGCACCTTCCAAGAAAACAGTAAAATCTAGTGGACTAAAACTACTTCCAGGTAATAGACATGAAAACTGTCACTTAGCAGAGGGGAGACATGGCAGGCTGCATCACAACTGCCCTATACCACCCAGGCACCAACATTATGACCTGAACAGGGCACAGCACTGCCAAGTGTATCTCAGCCCTCTAAACTAAAGGAGTGACGTGCAAAAGCAGTTCCTGTGGTCATGAAAAGCCCTTGCGTGGGAACAGACAGAGGCAAAGCTAGGCAAGGTTCTCTGCATCTCCACCAATTATTCATGTGTGACTTATTTAGTCTTAGACTTGTTTAATGAAAGAAACAGACTCCTTAGAAGGTTCTTTCCTCAGTCATACCTCATTCATCCATCCCAAGAAAACACAGGTACAGTGTCTCCCTTAAACAAAAGCTGAAACAGGAGTTATGCCAGACTAGGACAGTATATTCCAAGTGGAGGCAAGCTATCCATACACATCCCAAAAAAAATCTTATACTACTTAAAAAAAAAAAAAAAAAAAAAGCAAAAAAGGCATACAGCACTTTGAAATCACCCAGAAACTCCTTTACAAAGCGTTATGGTATTAACTCAGTTTTACTCATAAGGCCTACATTTAACAGATCTTTATATTCCAATGAACAACATGCAATATGCACAATATTTCAGACAACAAGGACCATGGGAGGTGGGAGAATGTGTCACAAAAGTAAAATGCAGGGGATGAAGGCCAGAAGGCCAATGGGGAATTCTCAGTTTGGGAGTTTTAAGATATCAAAATGACATACACTGCTATAAAACACAACACAAAAATTTTGTGATTTTCAGTGACTGCTCTGTAAGCAAAGCAAAAAGCAAAATGTGGCTCTTTCAAAGATCCACAAAGGCAAAATAGTTGGACGACATTTCAGTTGACACAGCTGAACAGACACTTGCAGAAAACAGCTAACAAGTTCATATGTAGTCAAGACTTCAAGAAATACAGCAAATATACTCTTCTTCCTCATGTCTACGCTACACTGCAAGTGTCCATTGCATACTTAGCAGCTTTTCACACTCAGCTAATGAGAAATCTTGTTTTGTTCAAGGATGATGTCCTCTGCTTGAACCACACTTTTCAACTGTAATCTCTGCCCACTGATGACATGAATTACATTACAGTGTATAAACAATGAGTATCTTCTACTGGCATGAAGACAAAATGTTCCCGGTTAAATAAACAAAAAATATCTTTCCCTGCAATGGATGCACACTTCTGTGAAATATGTGAAATACTGTTACCTTCTTTATTCAAAAAGGTTTATGAGAGTTAGTCTCCCATTGATAGCACATAAGACTTACTCTGAGATTATGTCTTCAGCCACATTGACCATTTCTGAAGATTTTGACTGATCGTTCCACTTAAAGATTTAAAAAAAGAAAGAGGTCATAAAAACAAAACCAAGAAATCTTCCAATGCATGATTCAGCATATTAACACATCAGAACAGTAACACAGCATATAATGATAATGGGATTTTGTTAACAACAGTTAGGAAAATAATTTAGAAGCAAATTGTAACTAAGTTTGGGGTTGTTTTGGGTTTTTTTTAAAAAAAAAATCTCTTAAAATAATGGAGTATTTTCCTTGTTCAATTTCCTTGGTGTCTAAAACATGTTTAGAAGAGTTAAAAGTTTCTTCCAGTATACATAACTTAGCTTAAAAGCAAAAAAATAGCTGAAATAATACAAAACACTTGCAGATTTTCAACCTGCATTAGTTTGCATGAGAATCTGGAACTAGGATCTACAAGGCTGCTGTTTCCAAATCTGGATGCATATTCAACTCAGAGGAAAAGTGAAAGCATTGCACATTTACCTTGTGGAACCTCAGAGACTATGACAGACGCAAACCAAGACAGAAAGATCCCCTCTCTATTCCTAATTACCCCCAAAATGAGAGGTAATAGCTCCACATGGATTTTCTGTGCAGTTTTGAGCAGATGCTCTCTTTCATTCCCCTTCTCCCTTTTCCTCAAAAGTCTTGCAATTTTAGCAATGGTCCACCACTTGAACATACTCTTGGAACTGGAACAGATACTTAAGAGCACTCAAGCCTTATTTAGTATTTTATTTCCAAAATGTTTCCTCAAGGCATGGGCCACTACCTGTCTAGCCTCACATAAAAGTTTCAGTAGTACCTTTCCATTTCTAGGCTTCAATGAAACATTTCAAAGACCATACCTTTGCTGCCCAGGCCCCTTTTTTATCTGTTTTCTCATCCTGGCTGGTGATTCCTGACACCCTTCCTTTCATTTTCTTTGTAATTCCCAGGTTTGCACTTTTACTAAATGTGTATCATGTTCTGACATAGAAAGTCCAGAGCAGGTGTTTCTCTTCTCTGGAGGAAGGCCAGAGATATGACTCTTCCTTTGTGAGCAGTCCCCAAGGATCAGCAGACTTCTGACAGTACCAGTACAATTGCTTTTTACTAGCCACCTCCATGATGACGGCAGGATTACGTAGTACCAGAAGAATCACCTACACCTACTACATTTTTCTAATTCCCATCAACTGCCCCACTGCATCACCATTGTGTTAAACACCAAACCAACACGAGCTCACATCTCTGCTGTCACTTTATTTCAACTGAGACTAAGCTTGTAACTGCATTGGAGCTTGGTCCTTCGAGTTAGGAGTTAGCAGAGAGAGTAGAGATTATTCTGTATCCTCAGAATACAAAATGCATAACAGTTCTGACTTTTTCCTAGAGAGTACAAACAGTAAATTTAAAAAGTAAGCTTACAGCTTGAGGAAATAACACATTATGATTCTGACATTTCAGATTAGAAGTAAACGAACCTTGTACCTGTGCAAGCTCCTCTCAGCAATATTACCCTTAAAAGATTCTTCTGGATAAAAGAGAATAAAGCACATGGAGAGAGCAGATAGTCCTTCATCACTGCACTTATTCACATCAGCTCCACTATCAAGAAGAAGACTGACAACATCATTGTGGGAATGGACCTGTAGAAGGGAAACATCCATACTTGCACATCTATGTACACACTTCTAGCGTCTGACATGGAACGAACTGACAATACAGTTTTAAAGTAGTGAAGCTCTACATTGTTTAGCTAATTCATATTTACATTTCCCACAAAATAGAAACACAATACTGACCCATGTCTTACAGAGTTCAGAGCACGCATTTTTCAGATAATTTTTAACTACTGGATTTCATAGGAATTCAGTGAGGATTCATGCATGTGTTCTAAATTATTATCTAGATTTTGCTAGCCATCTACAATGAATGCCAAGTATCAAGGTAGCTGAAAAGGCTGTGAAGTAAAGGGGTGGGGGGGGGCAGGATTTTATCTCCCTCCTATAGAAACTGAAGTTGTGCATGCATGGTTTCTAGCCACCACCACTTTTCAGCAAAAACAAAACAACTCTATCTGAATTTGATTTCAACTAGGAGAAAAAAAAATAAGGGCATAGTTATGTCCAGGAACATAGATCTAGTCCACTGCATAATCATAACCTGAAATCAAACATGACATTTGAATTCATCTCTAATATTTACTGAAAGGCTTATTTTAGGTTATTTAGGTTATTCATTTACCATGGGGTTTGGCATGATACCAGTTATTGCAGGTATTACTCATGCCACACTGTTTTTCTGTTTCCTGAACATTCCTTTCATAGTATGTAATGAAACAAGAGAAAAATCTAATCTAACCTACTATACCAGGAATATTCTCATCATGTGGTAGAGAGTCATGCTTAGAATCTTACAGCAGCAGCAGCAAGTGCTGTGTATCCATGTTTGTCAGCTACGTCTGGATGAGCAAGCCCACTCCTCAAAATTGCATAGACTCCATCACAGTCTCCTCTTGCTGCCTCCTGAATCAGCTGCTCTGAGGCAAGTTCCTGGGGGCCTGGAGGCCCATACGTACAGCGGGCTCCACTGAGAATGAGGTTGACATCTGAAGTGAACTCCATTTGACAGTGCCTAGAAAAGGAAACAAAATACAGCACATTTAAGCAGCTAGGTACTCTTAGACCACTATAGCAATTAAAGAAAAAACACATAAAGAAAAAAACATGTTGGTGAGCAAGATGGGAAAATAAGGTCAGCTATCATTTTAAAAACTATTCCAGATAGTTTAAGCTTGCTTACATTAATGGCAGAAAGGCAAACCAGTGTACAGGGAGCTGGCAGCAGTATATAGATTTTAGCTACAGAGGAGTTAAAAAATATCGAACCATCAAACATTTACTAAAATAAGAAAACAAAATCTAACTACCACGTGTTTCTATGAACCAATTTATCATGAACACTCATGACATCTGTCTATGATTTCATTTCCATCACCTGCTTTACCTATTAATATAAAATATGCATATGTAGCTTGTGTTCCTATCAAAAAAAGCAAATAAGGAAACACTCTGCAGGCCCAAAGAGCAAGTCCATATACAAGTACCAAGCTACGTAAAAACTGACCTGAAGTTGGCAGTTCTACTAGCCGTAGACCTGCTGCAGCATGATTTGTGCAGCCTTGGAGGAGAACAAGAGTCAAGACAACCACGAAAAGGTATCATTGGACAGATTATCAGTGCTTTTGAAAATCTAGCACTGTGCTTCTCCATATTTCTACCTCTACACAGGACACTACACTCTCTGAATAGGGAATGTCAGACCTTGCCTCCTAATTCCTTTCAAAATTGGACTTCCAGAAACTCAGACATGCTAATGAGTAATGAGACTATTTTTACAGAGGTAATCAGGATAAAACTGATGTTTAACTTAATGAAGTAAAATTTATTAATTGAGAGATGAATATGTTGTTTGTTTCTATTTTTAGAAACACTGGCAACTTGTAATCTCAAAGCCATAAAAAACAATATGGAGTGCAGCTTTTATCCTGCAATGTAAAATTGAAAATCATGAATACCCATGCATAATAATTTCTAAAAATCCATACATAATAAACAAATCCTCAACAGTTACCTGTGCTTATAAACATGCATCTGCATTCTAACCAGCAGAGGAGTTACATTTGCAACAGGCCAAGGGTCTTCCTCAGGCAGCTTTGGGGTGTTCTGAAAATAACAAGCATCACACTCTTCCAGGAAGGAGCGAGTCAAAGTAAGATGATCTGTGTTGTGAGAATATGTGAAGATTCCTTCAGGGAAAATATCCTTATCATCAAAAGGGAGATGTTTATAGCTATGGAGAAACGGGTCTTCGTCAATGGAAATATACTTCTTTTGAGAATTGTCATCAATGTATCTGTAGTGGGCTGGATAATCCAAGACAGAAAAATAACCAGGTACTGAAGTACATAGTTTAATCAGATGATCCCTGAGCCACAAGCCAACGTCCTGACAGCCACCTGGATAGCTCTCAATCCCTGGTCCAAATCGCTCATCAGATTTGTACAGCCCCTTAAGAAACAAGTAAACTCATTAGTATCAGTCAGAGATCAAACCAGTGGTACAATTAAATTCTGGTTTATATTTAAACTAATTTGACTGGTTCTGGACTTACTGATCCTATTGACAGAGCAATAAATGCTGAAGCCAATCCAAACAGCAAAGCCTTCACATTCTCTTTGGCCCACTTAATAGCAAACACAAATCTTCCAGCACAAGAACAGTGGAAGGCTCTAAATTTAACTCCAGTGGGATGTAGTGTTTAGATGAAACTTCCTGATGGTTTTAGGGACTGAGTAAGATTTTTCTTCTAATTTTATTCTGTGATCAATTTTAGATTCATTGGCCATGCCGCTACCTTTCAGGCCAGGGCAGACTTTTGGTTAGATTTTCCTATATAATCAAAACAAACACGTCTGACATACATCTGTACAGACACAGAATCTGGAAATGACAGCTGTTGCCTTTCTTACAATGGCAACTACATTAAGGATATCTATAGCCCTGCAAGCATGACAAGACATGCCAACAGAAGAGTCTCAGTAGCAGATAAAGCACTATAGGACAGGAGTTTTGGTCTTCCTACACGGGTATCGGAGTTTGGCCATGACACTACGGTAGATAAGGCATGAGCATTACCAAATTCAAGCAGATTCATGAATATCTGGATCACATGTCTGGTTCAAGACAGGTTCACACTAAGCTATCACAACCACAAAACAGCTATTTGGAGCAAAAATTAGCAACTTCACATGGAGCTGTTTAGCTACAAAGATAAAGGAGCAGGTGAAAAGTGCTACCACTGGCAAGAAAAAAATTCTAAGTATGGTTATGATCTGAAGCTTCTCACACAGTGAGAAAGGCTGTGGATGATGTATACCTGGACTTTAGTAAAGCCTTTGACACCATTTTCCTCAGCATTCTCCTGGAGAAACTGGCTGCTCATGGCTTGGATGGGCGTAATCTTTACTGGGTAAAAAACTGGCTGGATGGCCATGGCCAAGAGTGGTGGTGAATGGAGTTAAATCCAGTTGGTGGCTGGTCACAAGCAGTGTTCCCCAGGGCTCAGTATTGGGGCCAGTTCTGTTTAACATCTTTATTAATGATCTGGATAGCGGGATTGAATGCACCCACAGTAAGTGTGCAGATGACACCGTGTTGGGTGAGAGTATTGATCTGCTTGAGGGTAGGAAGGCTCTGCAGAGGGATCTGGACATGCTGGATCAATCGTATAAGGTTCAACAAGGCCAAGTGCCAGGTTCTGCAACTGGGTAACAACAACGCCATGCAACGCTTCCAGCTTAGGGAAGAGTGGCTGGAAAGCTGCCTGGCAGAAATGGACCTGGGGGTGCTGGTCAACAGCCGGCTGAATATGAGCCAGCAGTGTGCCCAGGTGGCCAAGAAGGCCAACAGCACCCTGGCTTGTTTCAGGAACTGTGTGGCCAGCAGCACTGGGGACGTGGGTCCCTGAAGGCATTTAAAAGACATGCAGATGTGGTGCTTAGGGATATGTCTTCGTGGTGAACTTGGTAAGTGTTAGGTTTGTGGTTGGGCTTGATGATCTTTAAGGTCTTTTCCAACCTCAATGATTATATAAGCATCCCCTTCAGTATTTCCCCATGCAAAAGTTAAGTACAGCACAAGCTAGTTAGTGCCCTAACTCACTGGAGATTGAAGCATGATAATTTTGCTCTGAAGAACCAAAGCACTAAGGGAGTCGCTTGAAAAAAACCCACACTCAAATTTTCCTATACTTTGAAAGGCAAGGAATCGCAGTATTAGCACAGCATTTTTCTAGTTACCTGAAATTTTCTGCCATCCTTCCATTCCAGGGTCCCATAGCCTTCTACATGGCCAAGATAAAAAGCTCCTGTGAATTTGGAACCATCAGACCAGTAACAAATCCCTTTCCCATGGCGGTGGCCCTTGTAAAACTGTCCCACGTATCTCTGTAATCCACAAAAGAGAACAAGACAAGAAGAATGATACAACTGACAGGACAGGAAAAAAGTGAAATTGCCTCCTTACTGCAAAGGAACAGGACTAACAAGGTGTGGGTAACTGACACATGAAGAAGTTGAATCTGTTACACAGTTAAGAAGACTGGGCACAGTCTCAACTCCATTTTAGTTATGGGCTTCAAAACTCAGAAAGGATTTTACCAGTTTCCCTAGGAGCTCTCCCATCATGTAGCAATTGGTAGTTCACACTGCTCCAGCAGATGTTATATCAGCATTCATATCCTTGGGTGCATTGCCAAATAGTGCAGCTAAACCAACACTGACTCAATTGTTCAACAGTTTTCATCAAGACCCGTAGGCTGATACACATTTAGCATTCTGCATTCAAAACAGAAGGGAAATCAGCAGAACCAAAAAGCCCTCAATTGTTAGATGCAGGTGAAGTGACTGGATGTTAAACCTTTATATGCCACTTGTGGGGGCCTACAAGAAAGCTGGGGAAGGACTTTTCATAAGGGCACTTAATGACAAAACAAGGAGAAATGGGTTTAAGCTGAAAGAGGGGAGGTTTAGATTAGATATTAGGAAGAAGTTCTTCACTGTGAGGGTGGTCAGACACTGGAACAGGTTGCCCAAGGAAGTTGTGGCTGCTCCTCCCTGGAAGTGTTCTCGGCCAGGCTGGATGAGGCTTTGAGCAACCTGGTCTAGTGGAAGGTGTCCCTGCTGCTGGCAGGGGGGTTGGAACTGGATGAGCTTTAAGGTCCCTTCCAACCCAAACCAGTCTGGGATTCTATGATTCTATGAAATATGCCAAAACCCACACTCTTACCCCTCAGTAGAAAGCACTGATGAAATTTCGTACCATAGGTAAACAGTGCTGGATTGTATGGAAGTGGCAGATGCTAACTCAAAAGATTGTTCCTATCCCCCTCTTTCTTCAGTGAAGAAAACCTGCCCATCTGACTGTTCTTGACTGAAATTTGATCAACAGTCATTGATTTCAGTCACAAACAATTTAAGTTGTTCACTGTTTTGAAGCAAAACTAGACATTTGGAAGATACTTTATATAATCAAAATCTGATAATTAAAAAAATTCCACTTCAATAAAAATCTGCATTTCTCACACCTTCTGGTCCATTAAAAATAATAATAAAATCTGCAAACCTGCCACAGTCCTGATATTTTGTGGCATAAAAGGAGTGACTACTCTTAGCTTAAAAAAAAACCCAACCCAGAACATTATGGTGGCAACAGCAACAGCACCCACAGCAGCCATTTACTTTCTCTGAGTGAGGACAGACTGAAGTCGTCCAACTGGGAAAGCAGAGGATTTTATCTGAAAACTTGTGACCCAGTTTGCATTTTAGCAATGGATGTGGTTTGCATTTTAGTTGCCGGACAGAGTGACAGAAGAGCGAGCAGCGAGAGCCAATTCACCAGGTGAACGTGCTCTCAGACATCAGATGGGCGCTGGGAAAGCGATCGCCTTACTCAGAAATAGGCTGAAACGAACTAATTTGGCACCAATAACGGGTGCGCGGGGCGATGCAGGCCTGGGGAAACCCGCGTTCAGAGCTCCACTCCTCACAGGGAGACGATGCCGTGAGGCGTTGCCTGCGGGGCAGCGCTGTCCCTGGCCCGGGGACGGCCGGGGCTCCGCGGCGAAGCATGACAACCAGCCGGCGGGACAGGCGGCCGCGGCGCCTCACCAGCGGCCTCTTGGGCCGCAG
>NW_010304304.1:1722-1931 GCF_000700745.2 Antrostomus carolinensis | reverse complement strand
CAAAAACATTGTGGCTCCGGATTTACCCAAATTCACAGTTTTTGTTCCAAAAAAGTCAGAGGTTGAAGCTCTGGATTTACCCAAACTCACAGTTTTTATCCCAAAAAAAGCCAGAGGTCTGGATTTGCCCAAACTAACAGTTTTTGTTCTAAAAAAGTCAGAGGTTGAAGCTCTGGATTTACCCAAACTCACAGGTTTTATCCCCACAA
>NW_010304304.1:0-1396 GCF_000700745.2 Antrostomus carolinensis | reverse complement strand
ACAGTTTTTATCCCAAAAAAGGCTGAAGCTCCAGATTTACCCAAACTTACAGTTTTTATCCCCAAAAAGTCAGAGGTTGAAGCCTCTGGATTTACCCAAACTCACAGAACCAATCACGCAGCACCAGAACGTGCCAAAAGTGACTCGATGACTCAGAAAAAGTCACTTTTCCTCCTCCAGAACCTCAAAATTGGGCATTTTAAGCACACGAGGTCACCTCTGTGACCAGGACAAGGTGGACAAGGTCACCTTCACCGTGGAGAAGCCACCAGAACGTGCCAAGTGACTCAGAAAAAGTCACTTTTCCTCCTCCAGAACCTCAAAATTGGGCATTTTAAGCACACGAGGTCACCTCTGTGACCAGGACAAGGTGGACAAGGTCACCTTCACCGTGGAGAAGCCACCAGAACGTGCCAAGTGACTCAGAAAAAGTCACTTTTCCTCCTCCAGAACCTCAAAATTGGGCATTTTAAGCACACGAGGTCACCTCTGTGACCAGGACAAGGTGGACAAGGTCACCTTCACCGTGGAGAAGCCACCAGAACGTGCCAAGTGACTCAGAAAAAGTCACTTTTCCTCCTCCAGAACCTCAAAATTGGGCATTTTAAGCACACGAGGTCACCTCTGTGACCAGGACAAGGTGGACAAGGTCACCTTCACCGTGGAGAAGCCACCAGAACGTGCCAAGTGACTCAGAAAAAGTCACTTTTCCTCCTCCAGAACCTCAAAATTGGGCATTTTCAGCACATGAGGTCACCTCTGTGACTCGCCCTGGGGTTGGTTGCGTGGCTACCACGGCACTTATGATGGCAACCAGAGCGGAGATGACCATATAAGGGCAGGAAGGTGATAAATCCTCAGCCAAGGAGGGTGTTCCCGGGGTTGTTGATCCATCGAGAGGTCCCCGTCGCCCTCGCTGCGTGCCTGGGCCAGGCGTGGCTGGGTGTGGTCACCCCAAGGAGCTCACTGAGATACCATCAGCGGCGGAACCAACCCCGGCAGGTGGAAAAAATGAATCAAAGAGCCAAAAAAAAACCCACAACACCCGTATGCAGGTGGTGAAATTAATAAAAATGAGGAAAAATGGGAATTCAACTCAGTTTCCAGAGGAATTTGGGAGACCTCAAATTGCTGCGCTTTTTTTTGATTTTTTTTTTTTGCCTTTTTTGCTGGTTTTTTGCTTTTTTTTGCCTTTTTTTTGCCTTTTTTTTGCTTTTTTTGCTTTTCTGCCTTTTTTTGCGCTTTTGTTGCCTTTTTTTGCTGCTTTTTTGCTTTTTTTGCCTTTTCTGCTGCTTTTTTTGCCTTTTTTTTGCTTTTTATCTGCCTTTTTTTGCTTTTTTTTGCCTTTTCTGCTGCTTTTTTGCCTTTTTTTGCTTTTTTTGCTTCTTTTCTGCCT
>NW_010304303.1:41022-47524 GCF_000700745.2 Antrostomus carolinensis | reverse complement strand
CAAAACCTTGCCATGCAAACCCAATACAGGGAGCAAAGGTGACTACCTCTTGCAATCTAGTCCTTGAAGGGGGCATGTGCTGGCTGTAAGGAGCAGGGAGATCCAAGTGTGGGCAGCAGAGATGGGGATGGTGGATCGCAGCTCCTAGAGCAGGCTGCAGCCAGGATCACTTGTGAAGTCAGTGAGGTGAACCATGAAGCCCTTCTTTCAAAGACTGGCAAAAACAGGCAAAGTGAGGATACATAGAAAAGAGCAGCACAACATAAACATTTAGACACTGGTACCCGAGGTACACCTGGAGGGTCAGATCAGAGAGGGCAGGGAACTGGCTGAAGCTGGTGCATGTGCCCAGGAGAATTGCCCCGAATGGGTGCTCTTCTCCCTGCTTTGGTAACCCAGCTCAGCTCAGGTACAGTGCTGGCAGATGTGGGTTGCACTCAGAAGCAGCTTAAGGTGTATTTAAATCACACATATATTTTTTTCCCAAAAACTAGCTAAAAAGGAAACTCAGATGTCTGGTCCACACTGGCACCCTGACCAGCATTGCTGGACCCAGAGGGATTCGGTGCCCAGCACCCAGCAGTGGCACCCAGTACCCTGCAGGCACTGCATCAGCCCTGTCCTTCTCTCCTCACAACTGCACTGGCCAGCTGCACCCAGTGAGCGTGGTCCCCTGCAAGGCTGTGGTGTTCAGGACAGTATGATTTTTTTATCCTTGTTTTCTTGATAACGCTAACTATTTAATTAATGGTGTTAATCTCACTGGAACCATTCCTAAGTGAGGTTTAACTCAAACTTTCTTATTTCTCTTCTGTTACTCTGGTGGCTGCCAACATGGGATGAAATCTCACATGAAGGCCAGCATGGGTTGCTCCTACTCCTCACATATGGGTCTCAGCTTCTGGGATTTCTCCTGACAGTTTCCAGCACACCTGTGAGAATGTCCTCCAGTTTATCCTGGGGTTTTAGTATAGCAGAATGAGTCTCCTTTGATCACGAGAGTGTGAAAGGACTGATGCCTGTAAACTAGAAGAGGGGGAAAGTGCTAGGATGGAGAGGGATGACAGGGAATTTGGGTATAGAGACGTATCTGTGGTGCTTGGCCATTTGGAAGGTAGCTCACTGGTTAAAGGGACAACCAACTTTCTGCCCAACATTGTCACTGGTGTGGACTATTTTGAAATAGTGGAGAGAGTTCTGTAATCCAAGTGAAATTGCTCTGCAGATAGGGAAGACTCAGGACCATGGTGAGTCAGGGTTTGACATCACCCT
This sequence comes from Antrostomus carolinensis, assembly GCF_000700745.2. NCBI lineage: Eukaryota > Metazoa > Chordata > Aves > Caprimulgiformes > Caprimulgidae > Antrostomus > Antrostomus carolinensis. The sequence continues at coordinate 46,252 of NW_010304303.1, read as the reverse complement.
ATGTTGCATGTAGAGTTCCTGGCTGTCAAGCTGAATTGTCCTTGAGGTCTGTTGCTCCTCTTTGCCTGGCCATGCCATCCCCAGCCTCAGTGGTGGCATCACTGTGCACCAGCTCAGAAAAACTGCCAAGCACGGTGCACACACCACTGCAGCAAATAATACAGCTCCCTGCTTCCATCAGGGCTTCAACCACCCTTGGTAGACCTTTATCATCCCCATACTGTCCTAGTCCTGACATACACTTATTTTAACTTGTGCCAACCTACCAGAGTCCTTCAGCTGGTGAGGAGGAGGCATTGCTCCTCTACACTTCCACACTGGCTGTCTGTTTAAGTGCAGAACAATTTAAGACAGAGGCATAGAAAAGTTAAATAGCTAAGCAGTTACACTAGAAACCGTGTTCTAGGATGGGCAATTTATTCATTTAAAATTACAACGTTAAGCCTTCAGAACATGACAAGCACAGTGCAAAAAAAATCTGATAGATGATAATTGCCCTACTTTTTGCTAAGCAGAAATTCACTGCACAGTCCGTTAATCTTTAATTACAAGTGGTAGACTGGTATCATTGCTCTTGGCTTAGATTGATCAGGTTACTATATTCTGAGATCATGGATGTAGGACAAGTTCTTTGATCCTTGTGGTCCTGTCATTCATCATCCCCAGAAGCATGGGTGGCACCGAGGGGTGAGCAGGAAGGCTGAACTGGGGGATGTGGGGGAGATGTGTGTGCTTGCTGAATGGAGGAGGACATCCCTCCTTGAGCCCTTGCAGATCTCCCCTTGCTCTCCCACAGTCCTCCTTCCTCTGCCATGGTTCACTTGAACCAGCAGCCCGATACGACCCCTGCTCACCTTTGCCTTTCCACATAGCTCTCCCACAGCCACAAAAGTGGATTTTGCCTGGTCTGCTGAGAAGCCTTGAGCTGGCTTTGGCTCGAGGTTGTCATGCAGCTTTTGAATGCAATTGTCTTAAAGACCACTGGACAATGCACCCTGGCTGCCTGCCCTTTCACCCTTCCGGATGTCTTCCACAGCAGTGGGTATGACCATGGAAAAGAACAAAAAAACAAATATAAGAAAGTGTTCTGTCAAAAAAATTATTGCACTGCAAACTGGGAAAGGTGCCTAAACCATCAGCCCTGTATCTGAGATACAACTGCTTTTAGCCAGAGCCTGGCACCGTGTGCTGATTTGTGAGTGTATGTTGCTGTCTGGTAGTGAGGATGGCAGCGTCTTTACTGGAACAGAAGGAAGAATCGGGTTAATTTGATAAGTCTAGGTAAGGGCCCTGCAAGCAGGGGTTTGCTTGGCTTCTGCCACCTACTAACCTTGTTGTTACAGAAAGTACCTCGCTGTATTATTCATGCCTCTATCAACTGCGAGGTGGCAGGAATCTCATTGCGCTCTGCAGCAGCCCCCTCTCCCCACAAGGTGAAACCCTGGACTCCAGCCAGGCAGGAGGTTGGCTGTAGCTGCCATGGCCATGCTCCTGGCTGAGCTCTGGAGACGGGGCTGCCCCGGCCATTAGCAGAAGACAGATGCAGTGTACAATCCTGTCGTTGCAGTTATGGTCATGCCAGATGTTATTGCTCAGCTAACTCTATTCAGGCCCACAGAACTGCAGAGCAAGCAACAGGGGAAGGGAGGAGACCTGAGCTATCTGCAGGGAAGTTATGGTAGGTGCCTGCACAGTGGCAAGTGTCAGGGGTTACTTTTCATGGCACACATAGTTCTATTCTAGCAGGTACTTCTGAAGGGCTGTCTGGAGACCAAAAGGATAGCCTTCGTGCAGAATCAGTTGCACAGTCATGGTGGATGGATCACTGGAACTACATGACGGGCCAACCTGTGGCTCACAGATCACACAGCCCCTAGACAGCTAGCTGAGGGAAATTCAGGGTGTTTCTGAGGTACACTGACTAGGTTGCACGTCAACAACAACAACAAAAAACAAACCCATAATGATCCTACCAGGGAAAGGAAAGGATGGGGGACACAAGAGTAGGAAGGCCAAGTGATTGTAGCCTGGGGCAGGGAAATTGTATTTAAAAAAAAAAAAGTCTGAGGACAAAGGTTAAAAAGTGCAGGATCTGGGCTGGGAGCAGTAGGTGGGTGTATGACAGGACACAACTCCCTGCAGGTCTCTGGAGATCAAGGGGGCTGAGCATAACCTCTGGAGAAGTGCAAGAGCAGCTGGAGACAGTCGCCCAGGTTGACCTTGTGGGATGTTTAGCCTGGCCAGGGCTTCACAGAGCCTCCCACAGGGACAGTGGTGAGGTGAAAGGATAGCAAGGGTCAGAGCATTGCGGGAGGGTTTTCTCCTTGCTGCAGGCTGGCACCTCACCTCTTGCTCCCTGAGATGAAGTGTGATCCCCTCCCAGGTCTCCAACACCAACAGGCTGTCCTGACTTCATGGCCATGAACTGAGCAAGAAGGGGACACCTCTCTTCTAACCTGCTCCTGCCATTGGTGCTGGAGATGACAAATGCTCACAACCAAGCTCATCACTCCCCCACCCCCCCAGAGATGCCTGTGCCATGGTGTGGGTTGTCCCTGGACAGCTCAGTCTGGATGGGTAGGGGAAGGGCGCAGTATCATGAGCGCTATCCACCAGGCTGTTGTATCATCTCTGCCACCACAGGTCATCTCAAGGCCTATCAAAATACTGATTTTGACATGTTGAAGCACAGGCATTTTACATCACCCACCCGGACAATAAAACCCAGGCCAGAATGCAACTTGCCTGACAAAATGTATTTTTAGGTCCTTTGGTTCTTTCCCCAGGGTGAGAATCTTTGGGCTTGAACAAGGGGCTCACACTGTGCTGTCTCCAGTCTCAGATGTAACCAGTGTAGGGAAATTTTCTTGGCAATTTTCCTAATTTAGATGCTGCAGTTCCCTTTAAATCACACTCAAATATGATTTAAAGACAAAGCAACGTCTCTGGGCAGTAACCGCAGTGCATTAGGAAAGGAGAGCTTAAAATGTGCCCTTTTGGACATCATTGCAAAGTATCTGTTGTTTCCCTTCATCTCTCTGATTGCTCAGGGAAATTGCAGGACATACAAAATTAGATTTTTCAACCCCAATGGATAGAAGCAGCAGTGCAGAAGCTGTAATAGCACAATACTTAAGGAAATTTTCCTCATGTGAAAACAAGAGCCGATTCATTATACCTAAAATTTAGAAAAAAAAATATCTGGAGATGGTGTTTTTGTGATCAATTTGCATGAAATCTTTATTATTACAGTCTAACCAGCTCTCCAATTTACCTTAGCATTTTCCAAGAAAATCTGCATACAAAGGGCCAGCATTTCTAATGAAAAGACAAGCAGAAAAAGTATTGATTTCTCTAATCCTTTCAGACCTTCTTTAGAAACAGAACCGAGTACAATTTTTTAAATGATTGTGAAGTATTTAAAGACCTTAGAAGAGATATTTATATGGCAAAACACGGGTTTGTCACTATTTGTAACACAGTGTCAAGACACTGAGTTTCCCCCAGACCTGGCAGACGCCATTAAAACCCCACAGTGCTTAACAATGACGTGGCACTACACAATCAGGTTGCATGGGTCCCCCACTGATTTGCTGGTGGTTTTAATTTTGGCCTATAAATCCTCTCTGAAATGAAGAGAAGTTACTTCCCAGAAGGGAAAGATAGCACCTCCGCATCCAGCTTCCTCAGGTGAGTCCTGTTTTACCTCACCACACAACTGCCAAGTCTCTGAAAACCAGCAAAACCTCTGTGTAAGCTGAAGGGCTTGTCTGAACCAGAACATGGGGAGTGGAAGGTGCTTCCTCCCTAATGTCTCTTCCCTTCTGGTCAAGGACTGGATGTTCTTGAAGGAAAGTGGATGCCTTCTGCTGAGACCATACTCTGGGGCACTTGTTTTTCATGGACTGGGAGAGAGAATATTTATCCACAGGGGAATGCAGATAGCAGAGATGAGTGCTGAGAGAAGGGAGAGCTCCCTTGAAGCTAAAGTCTTCAGTGTGTTTTTTACTGTTTTACTCATTGGATTCCTCCTGTGCAGTCTCAGTACTCTGTACTGGACATTCTCCTGTCCCCATAGCAGGCACATCACCATCCCACCCCCCCTCCAGAATTTCTGCCAAAGCACACCCTCTCTGCACCTCTCCACATCCCAATTGCTTCCTGGCCAGCCTTGACCAGGGAGAAGATGTAGTGCTAGTCCCTGCTGCGGCTGTGGCCAGTTCCACACAGCACACGCTGATGCAGTGTAGGTGCCTCTTGCACTGTCATTCTGATTCACAGCTTCCATCTGGCCATGGTGCTTGGGGAATCTCCTGTGGAAAACTAGTACCCCTCTACAGCCCAGCACTCTCCAGTGCCACATCTGTACTCCAGCACCTTCTGCAGAACCCCTTCCACACTGCCACAATTGATGCAGTGCAATTGCTCTGATTTCTCAGGTCTAGTACATCTGAAAAACAAGAGGCATATCTTATTTTGGGAGACCCACCTTCCTGACTGTGGTGTCTCCACTGGCAAGTATCCTGGGGAGGTGGGTCTTTGCTCTGATCCAGCAAGTGGCTTCCCACCTACAGTAAGTGCAGTCCTGCCTCTATGGTCCATTCTGAGTTTTTGCTGAAGACCATGTCCTCTTTGGACACTGTTAGATACTTTTCCAGTGGCAAATAAGGGATGATCCCAGACATGCCTCAAGGACACACTGTCTCTACCCCTCCATCTGCTGTCACTCCAGTAGAGCCTGGTCAGAAACATACTGCCAGTATCCTATCTTTTACTGTCACATGTTGTTAAAACACAGACAAGAAAGAAATCCCTGCTGCAGTGAGCTCTGCTGAGTTTGTGCAGTTGCACTGATTCTTGTAGCCACCCCAGGCACATGACCTTATTCATCACAGCAGACGACTGACTCCACTGTTTTTAGAGACAATCATCTGTATCATCACTTGGGCATGAGCTGGGTTTGTTTAAAAAATCTTACTATTTCGTAGTGTCTGTTCCTGTGTTAATATGGACTTAAATCAGGGAACCCATGACAGTAGTTCAGAAATGTTTCAAAAGTGGTGCAGTCAGTCTTGGGAAAGTCAGCTGCCATTTAGAGATATCTCAATAAGCTGTAGGAATGAGTCAACAGGGATCTTATGAAGTTCAACACAGGCAAATGCATGCTCCTACCTCTAGGGTGGAATAATCATGTGCAACCTTGACAGGTGAGGGACAACTTATTTGGGAG
>NW_010304303.1:26126-41000 GCF_000700745.2 Antrostomus carolinensis | reverse complement strand
GCAGGAGTCAGAAGTGCATCCATGCAATAAAGACGGCCAGCCACATACTGAGTTGTATTAGCAAGTAAACAGCCAGAGGTCTAGAGGAGTGATTCATCTTCTTGACTCAGCACCTCTGAGACACTTCTCAGCATTCTTCTCACCTTGGTGCTCCCCAGGGCAAGGGAGGTCTGACAAATAGAGAATCTAACAGAGGGCCAGTAAGATGATCGGGAACGGAGGCACATGATGTACAAGCTGAAGGAAGTGGGCTTCTTCATCCCAGCAAAGAAAAGGTGTTATGAACAATCAAACTTTTCTCTTCAACTACCAGAAAGGAGGGTCATAGTGAAGATGAAGCCAGATTCGTCTGACAGGTGCACAGCAAAATGAAGAGAGGCAACTCACACAGATTGCAACAAGGAAAACTGTGATTGTGCATCAGAAAAAAATTATTGACCAAGAGGACATCAGCCACTGGAGGAGGTGCCCAGAGCTGGTAGAGTCTCTATCCTTGGATTCCCAAAACTTGACTGCGGAAAACCCTGCTATATCTGCTCTAACTTTGAAATTCGCCCTGTGTGGATTAGGAGGGTTGGACGAGGTGATCTCCAGAGATGCCTGACAACCCAAGTCTTTTTGTGATTCTGTTATGAGATCCAAATGCTGTAAGCATGGGAAAGCCAGGTGTATGACTGGTTCTTTATTAAATCCAAAATCATTTGGACATCTATGGCATCAGTCATTTCATTCCACCATGTTGGCACGCAATAACTGCAAGAATAAAAACAAGGCATAGGAAGGAGCATAGCATAATTCAGTTTGGCAGAGATCAGAACTCCTGAATTGGAGTAACATGATTTTTCATGCACACTTTGTTTTTTTAACCCTCTGGGGGGACAGAGTTGAAGCTCTGTGAGATGCATAACTGCACCACTCAAAGATGAGGCTGCAGTGACCGTTCGCCCAGTCCTGTGAACTTCCTTAATAGTTCAGCATGCAAATGGGCCTTGTGGAGATGTACTCCTTGCACGACTGAAAAAGGCTAGTCAAGACACCTACTCAGGTAGCATCTAGTGCCCAAATTAGGGTGGATGATGCAGTTTGCAAAGGCTTCCTGATGAAAGGAGGACCATTCATCAGCACTGGCTTTGAATAGTGCAGTTCTTTTGACTTTAAAAGAAATGATGGTTAGGAGAGATATCGAATATTCTCTGAAGGCAACACATCCTCTACACTGCAGAAGGAGTATGGGCTGGAAAAGGATGCAATGGAACGAGACAGCACAATAAGGTGTTAACAGATGGGCAGAATGTTTGTGCTAACAGGAAGAGAAGAGTGAGCAATCCAGCTCATCTGACCGTGCTGCAAACCTTAACTCCATTCTTTTCAGTACAATGATGCAGTACAACATGCATTATTTTCCATTATGTGCCCTATATACAGACCTCTGTGAATCAAGATCTATTTTTATGCCTTTTCAAGGTAGAGTTTTGTTGTATTTCAGATAATCCCACTTAGGAGGAAGACATTTCTCAAATGCACCTAGTCTGCTGAAAAGCCAATAGCTAAATGTCATCAAAGTCTGGAATTTCCTGAGAAACCCCCTAGGCTCTCAGGCAGTGCTTGTAGCTGCCCCCTGCTCACCCCCTCCTTCCCTCCCCAGTGTCCTTGGATTCCTCCTTTTCCAAGACTTCCCATTCCCACTTTAGGCAGATCCTACACAGAAGAGTCTCTCCACAGTCTGTCCACTGGCAGGCACAAAAGGGAAATGTTTCAGAGGAGCATATAAAAGGAGGTGGTTCCCCACATTGACCACTGAACAGCTATGCTAAGGCACATACCTCCAGCCTGTCACCTCCACTTCTACTTTCACCAAATTCCTGTGGGTAAGCTCTTTGCCCACTCTGCATTTCCTCTACTAACCCCCATCTTTCCCTGCTTCGTTATTAATTTTCTACTTTAAAAAGATTTTTAATGAAGCCCATACAGAGTATATTTCCCATAAAGTCAAATAGTGGATGTGTCAACTTCAGCCAAAGGTTAATTTACCTGAGATTCTCTCTCTGTCAAGTGCAGATGTCAGCAGATGGGCAGCAGATGGGCCCTCATATGAGAAGGAGCAGAGATGCCTTTATTATAGTCTGTCTCCTGAAGTTACTTGGAGATGAAATAGAGCTGCTGGGGATTTTTGCATGAATGGGGAGCACAGGAGATGGGATAGCACTGCCTGCTACCTGCTTCCTCTGGGGGCTAGGGCTGCTGACTTACAACAGGAGCATCCACCACCAATGTCCAGAGAGAGAGATGGATCCTACCACAGGGTATCAATGCAATTTTCATGACTGTTACTACAGGAACCACCCATGTTATCCTGGTCACTGTCTCCTCTGCTGACAGTCTCAAGTGTCTCCCAGAACCTGTACTGGATGGAACATGATGAGACCCAAGAACTCATAGCTGCCATGTTAAAACTTTGGAGCAGAGCTGCCAAGACATCTGGGACCTCCCTGACTTTCACCCAACTGCACAGCAAAAGGCTTCAGGGAGGAGAAAGGAAAGCAGGGTCCCCTCCATCCACCCTTGGCCTTTGCTACCCTTGTTTTTCCCTTCACCTTCTCTCTCCTCTTCCCTACAGAGGAGGCTCATTGCCTGCATTTTAAAAGGGACGATAAATTGATCCTTATGGATCCCTTCCAACTTGGGATATTCTATGATTACACAGCCCTAGTGCCTCATGCAGTTCCTTTTCCTGTGGTCTTCTCCCTTCTTTCCCCTCAGTGCAACTATCTGTTCTTTCACATCAGCCCCCATAACCCTTCCATCACTGATGGCAGAGCCACAGAAGCAGTTTCCCCCTTTTTAATCAATTTTCATCTCACAGTTACAACCACACATCTGTGAATCCCACTGATATTTCACCCCTTTTGTCCTCCACAAATTTCTCTTTCCTTGCAAAGTATCAATCCTGCCTTGAATACACACAAGGCTGCCCCGCTGTGGGCAGGGAGAAAAGGAGAGGATGGAAATTACTTTTCAGAATCAGTCTCCCCTAACCGTCCCTCTTTTTCAAGTCAATCTCCAGAGACAGCTGAACACCAAGCCCACTTAATAGAGACAGACCAAGGAAGAGACCTCACTGCTTGGACCTCAGGATTCATTGTTGTCTCCTAAGGTGGTAGGAGGATGCAGGGAAAGAAGGGAAAAACCACAGCTCACCACAATGGCTGTACATGCCTTACAACCATAGACCACTGCCCTTTCTCCTGTCTAGTCCCTTTTGGATGGAGGTTCCTGACCAAGAGGCAATGAAGAAGGGGTTCCCAAGGATTGTCTTCATCCTTTTCACATACCTGGAAAACCTTTGTGGTCAGATGTCACTGAGCAATCTCCCCTCTTTCCTGCCACCACTTATCTTCCTCATGCTACATCCGCACTCAGGAGTTTAGTCTCCCTATAGGGAACCCCACCTGCCATGGGTTGTCCCCGCATGCAACCCCTCAGGCTGTTGCCTTTGTGCAGTAGCAGACTCCAAGGACAACCTAGGTGCAGGCACTGAGGCCTAAACCTCCCCCTACTCAGTATAGGGTCCTTAGCCCCTTCCCATCCCCTATACCTCCTCAATACCCTATACCACCACTCAGCAGACACCAAAAAACTCATCTTGACCCAGGCACTTGACCTCCATCAGTGCCTCCAAGGTCATAATTCTCCTTCAACATTAGTGATCTTCTGGAATTGTCTTTGTGTTCCCTTGGGCTGGGTTTTAGGTTGGCTTATATCTGAGGTGATGCTGTGCCACGGGTTTACTCCTAGTGTTAATGGGGTAAAAAAGCCACAAGGTTATTTAGGAGAAGCAGCACCTTAAGATCAGATGGAGGATCTTTGAGGCTCTGCAGCAAGATGTGGATGAGATGTGCAATCTTCTGACATATTTAGAGGACTTTCATAATTAGGGAGTTCTCCAAGGGAGGGTGTTCTGGTTATCTTAACCAAAGACATGGGGCAGAAAGAACAAGCCACCATGTGTGGCATCTCCCAAGCCACTCAGACCATATTCCTGATAATGCCACAGTAGTGCTTAGAGACCCAGAAGGGAGCCTTGACTCATCTGAGATCTCTCCTGGTACCAGTGCTGCAGTACGCTATAAATTTGGCTCCAAATGCCTCTCTGTTTTTTTTCAGCAGGGAGAACAACAGATTAGTTCTCTTCACAGCACATCATGAGACTCGCCCACCTGCGTGAAGCATTTTGGACTCCTTGTACTCATGGCACTGCTTTTAGTGTTTAATGAATGAGCCTTACAGTCAGTAAGACTGTGTGGCTTCATTTGAGGGCTCTAGTTTTCTTTTCCTGTCTTTCTTGAAATGTTTTTCATCAGTGCAGCTCTAAAAGCTAACCAGGTTCACTGGACCACCCAAAGCAAGAGAAAAACAGGTCCTAAAAGTCTAAAGGAGGACAATGTTCCTTGAGATGGCTCTGCTGACAGGATAAAGAATGCAGGATCACATTTGGGAACACTATTTGGTCTTTCAAGTGATTTAAAAATACAAATTTAGATCACTGTATCGAAAATAGAGTTTAGCAGATTTATGCTTTAATCTGTTTATATTTCATTTGGCAAAGTTGGAAGCTTTGGGGTTACACAAAGTTACCAAAGAAGTTAATCTAAAATTATGATTAAAATGTGGAACAGTGAAAGAGACTCTTTGGGTAGCCTAAAAATATTCTGGTTGACATGAAATAAAGTATTGATTTTGAAGTATTTGTAACTAATTAAAAAAATGGTGGACTGAGTTTCTACAAATGCTTAATAGCCCAGGTCTTCAAGAGAGACCTTGTGGCCTCCATTTCTTCCTGAGAGGATGTCAGTTTTTTCCATCTGTTAGCAATAAAAATCCACCATTAATCTGATGAACTACCATAAGGAAGGAAAAAGACTTTTCAAAGTCTTTTGGAACCTTTGCTCTGGAATTTTTAGGACCATCCTTATAGCAAAACTCAAGAGCTCTAGGGCGTGCTGCAACCACATGGTGCAATCTCAGATTATTTCATCAGGCCAGTTCCTTCAGTATGCTAAGAAGTTATTAGTAGGACTAAGCAAGCTCACTTTTCATGGATGGTCTGGAATTATGGAAATTCTCTAGGAAATCAGGTCATACGTCTAAGTACTTGCATGCAGTTACTTTGAATCTTTCGTACGGGTATCTGATTAGGACATGTTTACTCAAGTCTTTTGTTCAAAAATACCAAGGATGACTAAAAGCCAGGAACAGCAAGTTGTGCAGGGCTTTTCTTACCCATATTCAAGCTTCCAAGCTCAATTTCCAAATCTGCGCTGTCAACCTACTATTGCTGGAAAATTCAAGTTACCTGCACTAGCAACTTTTTTTTTTCTTCCATTTAAGACTGGCTCTGCCTTGTATAATCGTAAACACTGATCCTTTTCTGAAATGTTCTGTGCTCTATATGCCTTTCAAAATCCTGTTTATTCCAAGTGGTTCTCTATAGTTTACATATATTCCACAGCAATTTCCAGCAATATAGGAAAATACTTTTTTTGGCAGTAAGTTCTACTAATCTTTTCCTGGAAGAGCTCAGACATCCCACACCTTGGTGGAGAACCAGCAAGTTAAGTCAGGAAAAGTTTTGTATCATGGTAAGTGGTGGCTTTGTGGGGAAGTTTCATTCTCTCTGATCTACTTGAGCCTCCCACAGCTCCTTGCCTCACCATATAGTGTTTTCACACACTGGCTACTTCAGCTGAATAGCAGCCGAGAGGTAATGGGCACAAGTTGCAGAAAAGGCAAACCTGAACGGACAGAATTGAAAACAGACTTGGAGTGGCCAAACAAAAGTGCAGAAGCCTGCAGAGGTAGGCTCCCCATCAACGGAGGTTTTCAGAACTTGACTGGACCCTTAGCAATCTGCTTTCTTCCAAGCTAGTCCCCCCCTGAAGCACTCTACTCCTGGATGGACAGTAGACTCAAGATGGGGTCTTGTTTCCAGCCCTGCCTCTGGCTCCATCTCCACTTGTTCCTGACTGGACTCCAGGATTGGACCTTGGACATCATTAACCACTTGCTATGTCTGTCACAAAGGACCCAGTTACCAATATCCAGGTCTGCCCACTGTGTTCAGACTCTGTAAGACTTCACCCTGTTGGTAAGGGGCTGGCCTGTGCTGGGGTCACTCTGCTCCTGGCACAGTGGTCCTCAGAAAGCAGCATCATCTCCAAAACATGTAGGCAAGCAGGCAACCATGAACTATGAAATCTGGTGAAATGTCTATATCTCAGATGTTGAAAACAGAAAACTCCTGCTGTTGCCAAACTCTGTTTGCTCAAATGGCAGGTGCCTGTGTCAAGAAGATAAACCTCTACAACTCACCATTCACTTTCTTTGGGTTAGTTTTTTCAAATGTGTAGGAAATCATATTCTAAATAAATTACATTGAAAGAATATCTGGATTAGACACCTAAGTGAATTTTCGCCAGAGATAGCAGAAATCCCTAGTATTTTGAGTGTGAACAAATGAACTTTCTTCCCTCTGGACAGTTCCTGATGCCTCCTGTAGTCATCAGTAGTCTGGAGATTATCTTTGGGTTCTTGTTTCACTTGCACCACCACAAAAAAAGCCTTTGTAAGCAAAAAACCCTACTCTACATGTTTTGTTTCAGTCCTTGTAATAACAAGGACTGGAACATTTGATTCTGGCTCTCCAGAATGAAGCCAAGAAGTTGAAGAGAAGTTTTGGAACATTTTTTGATCTGTAGATAGCTAAAGCTGACCATCACTTGGTGTGGGTTAACTTTAGGTGCTGGGTGCTCAGGTAGAGTAAATCAGTTTTTTCTTCCAGTTAAAATGATTTGCATCAATCTAGAGATGTAGGAAAAAAGATAATGCTTAGATATACTAGAACTATAGTGAAATAAATCAAGACTTTAGTAGGGCTAATGGAAAAATTGCCTCCCAGTTTTCTCAAATTTTAACACAATTTGAATCTACGAAACTCTCGCCCACTTCTAGTCACTGAAATACACGGATTCTGCCCATTCATCGAGGCACATTTGTCAAGTGCTATTGACTGGATGGAGGGTGGTATCTAGGACAGTGCAGAGGAATTAGGACCCAAATGAAATTTCCAAAGCATTGACTGCTGGTGGTGGTGTTGAGGGCAGTTTCAAATCTGGCCCGTCACACTTCTCATCAAAAGAAATGGTGTTGAAAGTGATCTCCAGGATCAACCATTCATAGAATCTCCTGGTTGGAAAAGACCTCTGAGATCATCGAGTCCAGCTGTACCTGTCCACTATTAAACCATATCTGTTGAGCACCTCACCTAGTCATCTTTTAAACACCTCAGGGATGGTGACTCAACCACCGCCCCAGGCAGCCCATTCCAGTGCCTGAGAATCCTTTCAGTGAAGAAATTCTTCCTCACATCCAATCTGAACCTCCCCTGGCATGACTTAAGGCCATTGCCTCTTGTTCTATCACTAGTTACCTGGGAAAAAAACCACACACCTGCCTCCATACACCTTCTTTCAGGCAGTTGCAGACAGTGATAAGATCTCCCCTCAGCCTCCTCTTTTTTAGATTAAACAACCCCAGTTCCCTCAACTGCTCCTCACAAGGCTTGTTCTCCAGACCCTACCCCAGCTCCGTTGCCCTTCTCTGGATGCTCTCCAGTGCCTCAATGGCCAACGCCCCCTCAATGAGGAGCCCAAAAGTGGACACAGTATTCAAGGTGCAACCTCACCAAAGCTGAGTACAGGATGGCTTCCCTGGTCTTGCTGGCCACACTGTTTTTTTATACAAACCAGGATGCCACTGGCCCTCTTTGCCACTTAGGCACACTGCTGGCTCATATCCAGCTGGCTGTCAACCAACATCCCCAGGTCCTTTTCTGCCAGGCAGCTTTCCAGCCACTCTCCCCCAAGCCTGTGGTGTTGGATGGGATTGTTGTGACTCAAATGCAGCACCTGGCACTTGGTCTTCTGAACCTAGTAGAACCAGTCCCAGAACTCACACATGACAGTCTCACATTCTCCTCTTCATCAAACCCTTGATCCAGTTCTGTTGTTTATTGCTGTAGCAAGTGGTGAGGTGGTTCTGGGCATTCACTGATCTTGTGGCAGGGTTGATTTCTAGGGTAACGAGCTACAAACGCATGTTTTGAGCTTGAACCCATGAGCTCAAGCCCATGAGTTCTGAGTCATCTTTGACTGAAGTAAGGTAGCTCAGCCTTTCTTTGCTAACCAATCTGACATATTCAAAAGAAGAACCGTGATCCAGCTGCCGCTCTCTCCCTTTTTGGGTCATCATTATTTCCAGGGCTGTGGTAGTTCTTTTGAAGCACAGGAGGAACTAAGCAGTGGCTGCTGTTTCCTAATCACTGCATGATGTTGTTCTTCCCTCTGGCACTGCTGCACAGGACATTAATCGTTTCATCTCGTCTTCAATATCACTCATGGTCTAGCCTTCATCTTCTTGTCTCAAGATGTTCTCTTTCATTTCCTGTGGGAGGAAGAGACTAGTCCATTCCTGTATGCAGGAGAATCAGATATAAGTTTATTGAATCCTGTTTGCTACAAATTGCCAGCGAAATGGATTTTAAGAAGAAGGAATGCCCAGTGTTTCAACCAAAAGTCTTGGCTTCATAAAACAGGAAGGTGCCTGTGTTGGTGACACTGTCAGATGAAGTTAAAAACCTCCAGTATCTGCTCCTAGTGCACTCTGTGATGCTGCCTGTTCATTTTGTACAATAGAAGTACTTGTTCTTCTCCCACACTGGAAGAAGACAGTGCATTATGACTAGGTGACAGTTAGATAATTTGTCTTTAGAACAGCTTGAAGTGACTTGCCAAGACTGCCCTGTTATAATCACCTTTCTACCATTTCCCAGCCTTCAACCAGTACCTTGCTGTTCCCCTTATACAATACAGGAGGACATGGAAAATCAATCATGTATTTCTCAAAAAACCTACCTTGAGAGACTGAGCCCTAAAAACTAACTCTAATCAAGTTCTCTGTAATTCACAGAATCAAGACTAGAAGAAAATTGTGATAAATTATTTTCACTTGGTAGCAAAGTCAGCAAATATCCTGTTGTCTCAGCTTGATTTGCTCCCTCCTGAATAGAAATGGTCAAAGGGAAAAACTAAGCATAGTTGAGGATCCATAGTTAGTGTGGAGTTGTTCACTAGCTTTCAGTGGAAGAGTGTCTCTGGAGAGGAAGTTTGTAACCCTGCTGCCCAGATAGCCTCCTTGCACAGGGTTTTGCTCAGAGTCCTGTGGAATTGAATCACATTTAACCATGAATGAATTCTCTTTCTTGCCAGACCTGGGCCATGTTTTGTGACACAGGGTGGGCAGATGGACATGAGGCACACAGGATAAGTACCAACCAGACTCTGCTTATTTTCAACTTTTCCTACTGGAAGTGTCCTTTGGCTGTCCGCAAAGTGTTATTTGTCTGGATTTGTCAGCTCACAGGTCAGTGCAGCACCCTGAGTGTAAGCACACGGCTTGTCACTGGGATCTGCCTCTGACTCCTTCACCAGCAAAGGAGCTTTCTCCATCACTCCTCTTTTGACTGTCTGGGTTGCTTTCTTGAACACATCAGGAGTATCTCCTTGCAAGGGGGAGATTTAGTATTTCCATCTTATCCTGAGGGAGGAAAGTAGCCTTAGAATTTAAGGATACCATGTGCTTTGGCATATGAGAGTTGCTGCATCCTTGCTTTTTGGGATGCACAGAAGCACCCAAACTGAGTGGCAGGCTGAATGGCTTCCACACAACCTTTCTTCCAGTCCAGGAAGGAGTTAGGGGTTATCTTAGTGCCCAGCAAGGCCTAAACCAGCAAGAGGCTGCATGCAAGAAGGTGAAAGTGGCATTAAGGACCACTAGCTAATAAGCTCTTTGGCAAAGAAAAGCATTTTTTATTTGGGGAAACAAGAAACACGGTACAGAGAGCGTAATCTCATCCCATATATCCTTTCCAACCTTCTGGCAATTAGTGCTTTGAGAACACCCAGAACAAGGGACCAAGCTCAGTAACAGAATTTATATACATCTAATGAAAATTTTTTCCCTTGAAATTTAACATTTTTTTTTCCGGAGCAGTAAGTTTTACAACTAAATTGACAGTGACCCTTCTTTCTTTTTTTAAGCCCATTACCAAGTAACTTTCCTGGAAGGCCTCTAGTCTTTGAATTGCAAGAAGGTAAGTAATTGTTTGCCTGTTGTCTTCTCTGCATTCGTGATCTTCTACTCATTCGCCCAACCTAATGGCTCTTTGTCCGTTTAGTCTCCTCTCACTGCAAAACTTTTCTTTATCTGATCTTTGGTCCTTCCTTTCAAAGACTTTTTACCCATTTGATATAGGAGTACCAGAACTCCATCCAGCATGGGAGGTTTGTGCATACAAGAGCTGGTGACATGTGTGTCATCACTTGTATTTTGTTCTCTGTTCTTCCACTAGAAATTCCATAATTTGATTTTTGAGCTATAGCTGAGCACAAATCTGTTTGCAGAAAACTGCCTCCACAAACTATGTGAGTAGACAATTTCTCCCCATTGCAGATCTTCAGAATTGTCACTTTCTGCATCCACAGCACATTAAATTCAAGTGCTGTTTTCATCACCTGTCACTCTCTGTTGTGATGTGCTCTGGCAGTGTTTCTCAGTATGCCTCCCTGGGATCACCACCAGTTACTCTGCATCACCAGGAAGTTTTCTCACCGTGTTTGTGAGCCCTTCCTTTCTCCCAACGTAAATCTTATGGGAGCTATGACAAGATGGTGCTGGAGAAGAGGCCCAAGCAGTAGCAGAGTAACTTCAGAACTTTTCTACATCCTTGGGAGAATTATTGAAGCTACCCTTTCAAGCCAGGAATAATGTAGTAAGAGTGATGTAAGAGGCAAGTAAGGACTTTGGGCCAAAAAGCTGTCTGAGTCAACTGAGTAGAGACTGAACAGATCTTGGAGGCCTTGTGCTCCTACTTGTGACCTGAATGAGAGATTTTTCGGGGGACCTGAGTGAGGAATTTATGCGTTTCTGTCGAAATAGGCATGTAAATTAAGCAGTGAAGCTTGTGCCAAATATCTTTCCTTTACTTTTGCAGGCTCCCTGTGTTGAACATAGAATGGTCAGCAACCATGCAGCCACAGCAGCATGTGTCCTGACTATCAAATGCTCTACCCAGTTTTAAGGAAGCTAGGTTAAAGTTGGAAGGATGCTTATTTTGTCACCCAGAACTGTACTGAATTGGGTGTCCCATGCTGCATGCATGGACTGCTCTGTGTTGTTATGCAGACATGCACTTGACCTCAGAATGCTCTGGGAGCAGAAATGTGGCAGGACTGAGCAGCAAGCTGTGGAAGACTCTCACACATGCCCTTAGGCCAAGTTTAGATGCTTGATGAAACAAGGAAAGCCCCAGCAAAAAAATGCACTGAAATGCATCAGGGATGATGGTATTAGCACATGCACTAATTATTGACAATTCATTAAGGACAATGATACTAAGAGTAATATTAATTAATGGTAAGAACAGCATTTCCACACTCTGTCCTTCTAACAAGTGACAACAGCTTCAGAGCTAATCAACAGAGTCTCCTAATGTGACTCAGGATCTGGACAGACAGCAGTCCCCACAGTGGCACACTCTCCTCTCTCACACCAGCACCACACGCGGGGCAGCATCTCTCCCCATCATCTGCCAATATTTGGTTCAATTGGTTTCTCCTTTTCCTGGCAACACCTATTGTTAGTAGTGTAGCATCTCAGGAGGAAATAATTAGCAATGCAGTCTTTGTGGGGAACATTTGACTGAAGGAAGAGCTAAGGCTTAGAAGCACTGCTGGGTGGAGCTGTGCTATTCCCCCTTCCTCCTGCTGCTTCCCTCCTCAACACTCTTTTGACCCCTTGGAAACCAGAGCAGAGAGCTGGACTGGAAGAGATATAAGCCTGTCCAAAAGACTGAAACATTTTCTGCAGGTGAGTGCCTGCCTTGTCTCACAGCAGAAGCAGACCAATACCTGTGTTGATGCAAAGAGAGAAGCAGCATCTTTGTTGGTGGCACAATGTTTAGCTGGCCTGTCTGAAGCATCACATCACAACCTTAGCCCAAGGGACAGGACTACCTTGAAGAGTGCTTCAAGGATGAGCAACAAGAGCTCCAGAAATGCTGACTGGATGCTACTGGTTCATTTGAGTGGAAAATGCTGTGTAAGAGCAGTTCTGAGTGCTACTTCATATGAAAACAGTACATTCTCAGTTGAGCACTCATGTTTTGCATTCTGTGTCCTTTTCCATTTTCTCCTTGCAAGGTTTCAATTTTCCTGTTTTGCTGATGTAAACACCCACCAAAAGCACTCATTGAGCTGCTGAAAATTCGGGATTGCATTTGAAATGCTAGGAAAAAGGTCTGTCAGTTTGTTCCACAAACCGTAAAGGATTGTTTAATAGATCATGGAATCACAGGATAATACAGGAGATGGAAGGAGCTAGAAGGGACCAGTTGTAACAGTTTGCTTGGGACCTTTTCCAGTTGGGACCTCTTGAAAGGCCACTCACTCAAAAAAACAGAAGAAGCCTTTCATGTATCCAAGCCAAAATCAGTGATTTTTTTTTTTTTTACTCTACAACCTCAATTTAAAAGTATATATTTCATAGTAAGTACTATTATAAAAATGCTCCAGATTTTTTTTTCTTTCCCTAGAAATTCCATGATGTAACCTATTAAAGCCATTAGAGAACTCCTCTGAATATGCTTGTAAAGTCCCAAGAAAGAAAAGAAAAAGGACACCAACAGGCTTCCTAGCATCCCATTTTCTGAGAATCAGGTGCAATATAATGACTTAATGAGGATATGGATAGGAAGTTTGCAGGCAAAGAGGTGTAGGAGAGAGACTGTGCTACCAGGAAGGAATATGACTGTTCGCTGATGGAGGCAGTGACTGACTAAACAGGACATCAGTTTTGCAAATAACCTTGGTTTTCAGAGAACCCTGTGTATCAGATAAACAGTGCTTTGGCAGCGGCTTGGATGTCATCCTCAAAATAACCGCAATAGAGTTTCACCCAGATTTGGGTGGTAGGTCAATCTCTAGCCAGGTCCAAAGAAAACGCATCAGAGCTAGCTGATAACAGGTACCTGAGCTCTTCAGGGTAGAAACACTATAGGATCCTACAGTCTCCGGAACTGCAGTTATTCCCTTCATCCAGTTCTGAATTTCATACTATCCTCTTCTTCTTCTGCCTTCTTCAGCTGTTTTACCTTACTATGCCAAGAAAACACGTTTCTAGTCTTACAGAGTTGCCCTAGCTGTTTTACTAACTGGCACCTCTGCAGGACTGCTGAAACCAGCTGGGCTTTGCTTGTTAGTCTGAAACACTTTGGGCACCCCTGAAAGCAGACAGTGTAGCATATAAATCATCTTGTGTCTTCAGCCATCACTGTGTGCATATGGGCTTCAATATGTACATGGCTGAAGCATCTATAATGTAAACACCAAGAGCTCAACAACAGCTACATCTAGTACTCCAAGAGATGATGTATGCCATACCAGTGCCTCCATCTCTGCTCAATGTTCAGGTACCCTAAACACCTGCTGCAGGCTGAGGGAAGGCTATCCACTCTGTCTGCTTTTCCACAACTTTCCTCCACTGCACATCAACTGCTGAGTTACATCTGAGGAAATATGCATTGCAATCATTTAAAATGGTTGGACCTGGGAAACTACAGGCCAGTCAGCCTCCCTTCCATCCCTCGGAAGGTGATGGAACAGGTCATTTTGGAAACTATCTCTGAACATGTAGAGGAAAAGAAGGTTATCTGGAATAGTTAAGATGGATTTACTAAGGGGAAATCATGCTTGACCAATCTGATAGCATTCTATAACAGCATGACTGGCTGGGTGGATTAGGGGAGAGCAGTGGATGTTTTCTACCTTGACTTCAGCAAGGCTTTTGACACTGTCTCCCACAACATCCTCATAGATAAGCTTAAGAAGTGTGAGTTAGATGAGTGGACAGTGAGGTGGGTGAAGAACTGGCTCAATGGTAGAGCTCAGAGGGTTTTAATCAGTGGTGCAGTCTAGTTGTAAGCCTGTGGTTATTGGTGTTTCCCAAGGGTCAGTACTTGGTCCAGTCCTATTCAGTATATTCATCAGTGACATGGATGAAGGGACTGAGAGTACTCTCAACAGGTTTACTGGTGACACTAAACTGGGAGGACCGGCTGATTCACCAGAAGGCCGCGCTGCCATTCAGTGAGACTTGGACAGGGTGGAGAGTTGGGCACAGAGGAACCTGATGAAGTTCAATAAAGGCAAGTGTAGGGTCTTGCACCTGAGGAGGAATAACCCCACAAACCAGGACAGGTTGGGAGCTGACCTGCTGGAAAGCAGCCCTGCAGAGAAGGACCTGGGAGTGCTGGTGGACAACCAGATGACCATGAGTCAACAATGTGCCCTGTTATCCTGGGGTGCAGAAAGGACAATGGCATCCTTGGGTGCAGATGGCTTATATGAAATGCTTACAGTGAGGAAGCGCAATGAAATGTAGCAGCCACCACACTGAGATGTATGGAAGGAGGAGTCAGCACAAAAGCTGTTTACTCTTAAAGGATGTGAAAGAAGTGCTCAAAACTTAGTTCACTGTTGCCCACTAAGGAGAAAGGACAGATACAGTGAGGATGTACTAGTGTTACTTGTCCTCCAGCTCAGGACAAGTGATCCTGTTCAGCCCACCTTGACAGGCATGTCTTGATACCTATGAGCATGGGTATGAGAGTAAGACTATGCAGAGACATCTTAGGAAAGTTAAACAAACAAAAAAAAATCCCCAACTCAAAAAGATCTCAAGTTGGTTTCTGTCACATCAGTC
>NW_010304303.1:1301-26109 GCF_000700745.2 Antrostomus carolinensis | reverse complement strand
AATATCAGAGCCGGTACAGCCAGTGTCCAGGGTGGGAACACTCTCTTGTTGGGATTGCTGGCACGTCTGGGAAAGAGCAGCTATTTCTTAGCTGTAGAAGAAAGGTTATCATCTGTGAGAGCTGGTTATGATCTTGAGTCCCTAGGGCTGCCCCTCCATCCAGGCAGAGGAGGTATCCTGCCCTATACTCGTGTCTCTGCAGATGCTACTTGTCCTGGCTTCCTGAACATCATCCCTCCACACCAAGAGGTCATTTGTGAAACACCTCTTGTGCTGGTCTCCCATGATGGGGTGAGGTAAATGTCTGCAAGTGCAGGTCTCTTGTGTTTCTGACATCAAATTTTATTAGTTTTCATGAGTGGCACAGAAGGAATCTTGTTCTTTCCTGCTCTGAATGTGGAGGTGCTCCAAGGCACACTGTTCTGCACAGTGGCATGAACTGCATAACAGAGGCTTTCCTTTCCCAGCCTGGTAGTTCAAGTTTGTGCTGTTTCCCTTGCATCAGGACTCAGACTGAACTCTTGAAATGGAAAATTAAGCTGCAAATTACTACAGCTTTTGAAACAGAGGTAAATTGTTCCCTTGGAACAGAGCCTCAGCATGACAAGTGATTTTTTTTTTGACATTTTGAAGAAGTATTTCTTTTTGACATTTTCAGAATGATGGCTTTTTTAACATTTTTTTTTGTGTTCAAATGTTACTTTAATTAAAAATCAATCTAAGTGGAAAGCAAACTTTGTCAACAAAAATGGGCAGATAAGCCCCCTACTCTGCCTGTACTTCCTTCCCACCCCACCACTCCTGCAGAAGGTATTCAGATCAAACAGAATATATCCCAGAAGAAACATTTCTCATTTTCCATGCAGCTGAAGATACAATAGCTGCATTCTCCCCTGTACAGGCGCAGACATTTCAAAGGTGCAGGCATCTATCTACAGCAGTGTTGTCCCAGCCATACCAGATCAAACCATGTGCTTTTGGGCTGAACCTTGCAAGTGACAGTATCTCTGAAGAGGACTATGCAACTTACCCCCATGGGCTGCACACAGGTGCATCTAGAGATCCCAGGAGGGTTTCAGTGCTCCAGAGCTTCTCTGTTTCTCCAAACGTGCCCTCTCCCTACAGCCCTGTACGTCGAGGTATATTGCTCTTTAACCCACAGAAGGACCGTGCGCCATGCACAACTGTTCTTACTTGCCTGCTGCAAAATTTCTCATTTCTACCTTGAAATTTCTACCATTCCCATGTACCAGGGATGGTTTGATACTCTGGGCCGGGTGAAAGCAGGATGATGTGCTTGGTAAAAATGATTGCTGATTCCCTCTTCAACTTGTCACTCCTTCACAGCATTTCCAGAACTACTGGTTGATAAAGCAGGGATTTCAGTCACACCTGCTGGGAAAGCTTGGCTCAGTTCTTCTTCTTTAGGTGACCTGCTTGTCCATCACCACATTGCACCCTCCCAGAGCACAGTCACTGAGCCCCTCTAGAGCAGGTTTAGGTTGTGTGAGAGAAGCCAAAGCACTCAAAGGGACACAGCCCCATTCATGCAGTCAGCATAAGGCCAAAGGTATCCACAGGTCTCTGAGAGGCATTTGTCAGTGAAAATCTTGCTGCTTAAATCCTGAGTGTCAGTTGAGTCTTGGAGAGCATCTTTCTAGCAGAAGAGAGCCCTGTGATGCAGCACTTAGATCTATATTTGTGCATAGATAGAAAAGTTCATACCCTCTATGTATAGAAAACCTAAATGTGTCATGTGTGTCAACTGCTTTTTTTTTTCTGTATGTGTTCACATACCTACTGTGACAAACACAGACTGCGTTACAGAGTCATCCCTTCTCCTAGACATCCTAGACTCATGCTGATGTCTGGTTCCCACAGTGGCTGCATCCCACAAGAGAGAAGAGCCAACACAATCACTCTGTAAAATGTGTCTATATTTAACCCTGCATAATCCTCTATGAGTCACCATCACTTAGATCTCATCACGTAAAAGTACATTTTTGACAGTGTGGTCAATCTAAGCATCTGATAGACAATTCCAGATAGAAGTCAAGCAGAACTTTTAAGGAAATCTTAAACTTTTGAGTAAACCTGGTGTATTTTTCTCAGCCCATAATAAATGTTCAGCTTTGTGTTCTGGGTTTATTTAGCCCCTTCACTTTAATTACTTGCATTGGACACCGGCTCATTTTTACAAAATTGTTTTTTCCAAGCAAATGTTGAACATTTTCCTTTATGATATTTATGCACCAAAACTTTTCCAGTTTGACTTCTTGTGCCCTTAGGATTTAGTCTGCATATTAAATGTCATTACTGAAATACTATGTAAAATATAAAATTTAATCACCCTAATTAAAATTTTAAATAAGAAATGAATTTAATAAATAATATTTTAAAAGCTTAATTTCACAAGCACTCCATTAAGTTTTAAATAGTTTTCCCCTTTCAGCCATTCACACAAATGATCACACTACCTTTTCTGAAATGCTGGTAAAGTGCAGTCATGCAATAAGGCCCACTGAGAGATTTCTTTGTAGGTTATTTTTAATCTGGATTAGTGGTGCAACCAAGGGAGATGGTGGTGTTGCCTGCACTGGAATTGCTGCCTAATATAATGCTCCTGGAATGACACCTTAGTTGTACTGTGTAGGTGCTTCAAACCTGCAGGGTCCAACAGATGTAAACCTGTGATTGAGACCTGAAAGAGAAGAGCAGTTGCTACCAAGATCCCCCGTAAAAGGAGCAAAATATATTTTCTTTTTGTGGTGAGGTGGAAAATCAATGAAAGGGATTAGTGGGAAGGCTGGAAATGTAAGAACATTGCAAACACCCTACTGGTCTGTCCAGCCCAGCCCAGTGCCATCTCCAACAGCAGCAACAGCCAACACAAGAGGCAGGGAGTGCATCAGCCTGGCCACCCTCCACAAGTGTGGGACCAGAGAGGGGACATCCCTGCCTTGTCCTCCAGCATCTGCTCATGGATCTGTCTCCCACAAATGTGTCCTATCCCTCTCTGAACAGGCTGTGGTCAGCAGCTCCCACAGCTGCCCGGGGCAGCTCATTACCTACTGCACAAAGAACTTCTTGGTTGTCTTATACTCGTCTCCAAAGAGTTTCTGAGTGCTTTCAGTCCTAGTACAGCAAGATTGGGAGAGCGGCTCCAATTTCAGTACATCCCTTGCCTTCAGGATTTTGTGAACCTTGCTCACACTAGCTTCCTCAGCATTTTCTTCTTCAAATTGAAGAGTCCCAACCTTTTTAGCCTTTCCTTGGAAGGCAACTGCTCCCTTCTCTAGACCATTTTTGCCTTTCTCTTTTCCTGCTTGGCGTGCAGAGACCTGAACTGCAAGGTGTAGGCTTTGAAATGAGGGTGCAACAAGGCTTGTAAAGCGCAGGGTGATGTCATCTGTCTTGTACTCAATGCCCTTCCTGATGATGCTCAAGATATTATTGTTCTTTTCACTGCCACTGCACAATGAATTGATGGTGTTAGTGATGCTCCCGATATCACTATCGTAAGTTATAACTATCTATTCCTGGCTCTGCATTGTGTAAATATGGTCTATACTGTTTTTCTCTAGATGAACTCTACATCTGTTTACACTTCAGCTCGTCTGCCACCTATTTGCCCATAGTTGGTTTTGTGAAATCTTGCTGGACGTCGTCACTATCTACAATCAGTGTAGCATTAGTATACTTCAAAAAGCTTAAAACCAACAATTTGCATTATATTTTATGATATTTGAAGTCAGAGCTCTTAAAATAAAGGTGAGAAAGTTAGTTTTAAAACTATAATAATATAAAAGGACAAATCAGGTTTTTTAAATCCCTGAGGTGTGATCACCCTAACCTAACTGGTCTTGGGATGCAAATCTTCCACCTGAAGAAGGGCAGGTTTTATCTGAGAATCATTCCTAAGGTAGGAAATACTGAGTGTGGTCCCTTGCGTTGGGAAATTCAAACAAAATAGTGAGTCTTTGGAGTATCCAGAAGGACTACAGGCAATTTTACATTATAAGGTCAGAGCAGTGAGAAGGTCTTTTCATCTGGTACAGGCGGTCACATAACTTGTCATCCATGGTGCGTAGGGTGACCATGCAGGACGTGAGGAGCAACTATTTCTCCAAACAGTTTCATAATCAAAAGCTAAACACAGACAAAAAAAAAGCTTTAAGTGCTATAGCTATGTATTGAAAGATGAGCAGCTGCTCATCACAGAGTACTTTGTTCATCTTCCTGTTCTCCTTGTCTCTAACATATTGCTTTGTTAAAATACTTGCATCATCACTCCCAAGCACACGTAGTTTACAGAGTTCTCAAATAACTGAGCTGATTTTCTGGGTCTGGGTTTGAGACAAAGCTTAGACTTGAAAATATCAGTTTATAACCAAAGAAACCCAGCATACAGAAAAGCAAGCTGGAGCTTTCTGAGGGAAAAGGACTATCAGTTCAGTCAGACCCAGAAAGAATCAGTGTCAACCAAATGCATTAATTCCATAAAAGACGAGTACTTGGAAAAATACCTATCAAGGTCTATAAATGAAGCTCTCACTCCTGTACTGGAGAATCAGCACGCTCGGGTGCCTCTCTGAAATGCCTCTGCACTAATGCACACAGCACAGGGATTAAAGAACTGGAATCAGACATGTGTGTGCAGCTACAGGGCTATGACCTCTTGGGATCATGGAGGTGTGGTGGGATGGCTCACATGACTGGAGTGTTCCAGTAGATGGATACAAGCTCCACAGCAAGGACAGGCCAGGAACGCAAGGAAGGGGTTGCCCCTTTTGTGAGAAAGCAGCAGGAATGCAGGAAGCTGTGTCTGGGGATGGATCAGGAGCCATGTGAGAGATTATGGGTCAGATTTAGTAGGCTGACATGAGTGCTGTTGTAGTGTCTATCTGCTATAACTGTCCTGATCAAGGTGAGGTAGATAAAGCCTTCTTCAAACAACCAGAAGAAGCCTTATGTTCATAGACCATGGTAGTCAGTCTTAACGGTTCCTCTGGAATTGGCTTTGTGCTCCTATCTTCTGCCTGCACCTGAAGAAGTCACCCACAATTCCCCTCATTTGCGATGAATATCTCTGATCCAGGCTGGCAGAACCTGCAGAAGTCATGGTGCTGAAGGAAAACAGGACAGGGAAGGAATGCAGCGTCCAAAGACTATGCTGAGTGAAGTTCAGTAGCATGAGAGGCTGGGGTCTCTGGATATGAAATGAGCCACTGCACAAGTGACCCCAGTGCTGAGCAGGGAACAGAGCCAATGGACATCAGGTGGGGATGGACAGAGAGGCCTAAGGAGATGCTCATGGCAGAGGAGACCCTGTGACACACTGCCACCAGCCTCCTCAGCCTCTCAGCCAACCTTGGCAGGTACTGCCCACGTCTCCCTGCTGGCCGGTGGACTAGGAATTGCTCTGGACTTTGTGCAGACAAATACTGCAGCTGAGCCAACATGGATGTGGCATGGTTTCATGGCTACCCTAAGAGGTGATGCTATGCCAGGAGATGGGTTGGCACCACTAGCTCCAGGAAAACCTGATGCAGAGCCTGTTTCAACTCACAGTTCACTGTTCCCCTGCCATCAAACCTCAATCAATCATGGCCTGTGGGATCCACCCTGGGCTTCCGTTCCTTGTACATGTACAGATCTATGCACCCCAGAGTCTGCAAACATGATTTCAGAGTGACTGGATTTGCCTAAGCTATAAAATGTCTGTGTGCTCCTTTACTGCTAGACAGATGGGCCTCTCTCATTTGGTGTGTAGCATTCAGTGTCACTAAGGGTGACATACCAGAATTTGACTTTATCTGGTCATCTGGGATGTTCTCTGCTGTGGCAGAGCTGTGATAAAGCTGGATCTCGTATCAAAGATGTCTTATCTTGCATATTAACATGCTCACAGACAGATAGGATAAGTTAAAGAAGTGAAGTAGCTTGCAAATCAGCTAGCTCCACCAGCATCTTACAGTGAGTGAGTCAGAGCACATGGACTCAAACCTGTATCAGGCATCTCCAGAGAACACAGCAAGAAGTGCAGGCTAACATGTTCTGCCCAAGAAAACTCACTCTGATAATTTGGCTGCATGCCACTTGGTTTGTGATGAAATAACTCCAAAGCATGAGAAAAATGGGCTGTTTGTTTGATTGGGATTTTCACAGGCTTTAAAGGCTCAGGAGGCTTTGATCTCGTTAACTACTTCAAGTGCCTTGCAAACTTTTTAGTCCTGTAAAACAGCTAATAGGCTGGAACTTGACTGCTCAGGCCATTAAAGGTATATGAATTATCATCTCCAGGTTTCTAAATACCATATGTTTCCACACTGATGGGAGGTCAGCACTGGAAGAGGAGATCAGTCAGATTGTGGAGGATTCATTATTGAAGATATTTGATGTGCAAGATCCTCAGTAACCTAATTTAATTTAAAATTAATCTAACTTCAAAGCTGGTCCTGCTTTAGGGAGGTTGTTTGGACCAGATGATGCCCATGAATGCCTTACAACCTATATTATTCTGTAATTCTGCAATTCATAAGAAAACGATAATGAATTGGTCATTCACGTCTGTGGTAGTTTCACTTGGTTAGCCCTGGGAGAGCAGCCAAACACAGCCATTTGCTCCCTCCACACCCCTACCCAGGGATAGGGGAGAGAACTGAGGTTCAAGGGAAAGGAGACTTGTAGATTGAGATAAGAACAATTTAATAATTCAAATAAAATACAAATTAAAATAAAAATGATATTAAAATAATAATTATAATAATAGTAATAGTACTAAAATGTGTAAATGAGTGATACACAGTGCAATTGTTCACCAACAACTGGCCAAGCCCAGCCCATTCTTGGATAACAATCCCAGAGGAGCGACAGTCCTGAACTGAATCCACAATCCCAGAAGAGCAAGAGCCCGAGCGAAAGCCAGAGGTTGAGAGAGAGCCCCTCATTAATATACTGAACATGACATGATTATGATATGGATACCCATTGGCATATTCAAATGTCAATCTAGCTTGTTAATTTAAATATTAATCGCCCTCCAGACCTTCCACTTCCAGAGTAGCAAAACACAGAGATATTCGACTTCCAGCGAGAACTGAAAACTTTGGTATTTTATCAACATTTTTCTCATAACAAATCCCATGCTGAAACCAAAACACAGCACTACCCTAACTGCTAGAAAGAAACCTTGTCCTGTCCCAGCCAAAAAAACAGGACAAGGTCCCAGGGGTTGCACTGGGAGGAATACAAGTCTCTGATGGACATTGCTTTGTGTGTTGTTTTTCCCCAGCAGTTTTTGCCAAAAGCATTGCCATCTCTCATGGCTCTCCACACAGGCCCATCCTCCAACAGTATCCTGAGTTGTAGCTATATGTAGCTCCCTCCTTGTGAAGTTTAGCACATTTGACAAAACATTGGCTTACAGTTCTCCCACTGACAAAAAAGAACTCAGCACAGTCTTTTAAAAATTTTTTCTGGCATAGTGAAGCGTGATTAAAATACGACATTTCTGTAAATTGGTCATGGTATAATTAGAAGCTTAAGGTCAACGTATTTTAGATATAACAGATGCAGTCATCTCCATCTTTCTATTTAACAGTAGGAGGAAGACTGCACAACTACAGGGGAAGAATAAATGGGTTCTCAGGAATATTCAGTGAATTGGATGTTGCAAAAATTCCCCTGTGTTAAATCAGTATAAATTCCTGGTCAAGTCACCAACAGCTCTTGGGATAACACCAGGAGAGTTCCACATCTACCAGCTGCACATTTCTATTTGTAGCTGTGTTTCAGAAAGAAGTGAAACTCCAACTTT
Organism: Antrostomus carolinensis; assembly: GCF_000700745.2. Taxonomy (NCBI): domain Eukaryota; kingdom Metazoa; phylum Chordata; class Aves; order Caprimulgiformes; family Caprimulgidae; genus Antrostomus; species Antrostomus carolinensis. Next base: position 18,290 of record NW_010304303.1, on the reverse strand, counting down.
TCCTTTTTTATCAGACATCTTTTGATGAACTCTAGGAACAGGGAGCAATTTTAAGTCAGATGGAGCACAGCTCTCTAAAGAAATTGGATCCTGCATGTCACCAAGTGGTTTCCGGACATATAAACACCAGGCATGTCTTCTTTAAGTTCATGATAGTCCTACGCCCTGACATCTTTTGCAACTAAAATCTCTCACATTGAGATTTTAAAAGTCTACTACATCCTCTTATGCTTCAATTTTTCAATATTTAAGGCAGGTAATTAAAGTTTCTATTTTAACCTTTGGGCTTGGACCCACTGGTACCTTCCCACCGGTAGCCAGGGGAATCTCCAGGACCTCCTGACACCACTGATTGGGTCTGTGCAGTCTCTTTCTAACTATAACTATACAAGGACCTCAAATGACTTACTCTGACAACTCCTTTGCAAAGGACTAAGGCGAAATGAGCCCACTTGGTACCTGAAGCCCAGACTACACAGTGCTGACAGCCATGACAGACTTACCAGCACTGGCCCTATAGGACATGGGTCAGCTTTGATGAAGTGTGTCCAATTTCTTCCTGTGCTTCCCTGTCACCCCTGGGCCAGACAGGACCTGCTGCTGCCACAGAGCCAGGGAAAGGTGTCTTGGGGGCCAATGTCAGCTAGTCCCACTGCTGTCTCCCTGTCCTTAGCCAGTGACAGGCACATCATCTAACTTCAGATAACCATGGCAGAAACATTTGCAGTGCAGCAGCCACCCTGGGTATCCTTCATAGCCAGGGAGAGAAACATGCACACTTAGGGCGTGATTCACCTCTTGTACCTTGGCTGTCTGTTTCTGTAGGACTCAGTCTCCAGATTCAATGACTACATTTCCACTGGCATCAAAGGAAACGTAGCATGGATCTAGACAGGACAAAGATCCTCCTTGTAGAAATTTAGGAAGGATTAAATGACCTCTCTCCTGTAGGAGGAAATCCCTGACAGATGATGGACGGGATATTAGCATGGCAGGGCATGTGGTACCAGCAAGGTGGGCTTCATGTGATGGTAGAAAGGGCCCTGCTAGGTGTGCAACGTGGACAGCACTGTTGGGACACAGCCAGGCCTCCCACAGGTGCATACTTTTCTGAGCAGTGGAAATGTGGAGAGGAAGATCCAGGATGGTGTGCTATCACAAGGGCAGATATTGGGAATGTCCAAAAAAAGCTGTTGTGAAACAGCCTTTGGAAAACATCCGTGTATGTCCTATTATTGGTACTTTACACATTCTCCTGTGCGAAAGAGCTGATGGACAGTGGTTGCCTGGTCCATCAGCTGTCTCCATGTGAGTGGACTGAGTGGCAGAGCTTCTTCCACCACAAACTCTTGCCTGGAATCTTTGCTTGTTCATCTCTAGTTGCTGCAGTGAGACTCCCTCTTCTGTACCAAGAACTGCACCCCTCATTTGTCATTACACAATAGCACTAACCAGTTCAAGATGTGGCCTTCGGACACACTGTAGCTATTGATGGACTACAGTATTGCATTTATGAATGACCAGTCATTATTGATCAATAAAAGGGAAAAGATCATTATAAAGAGGCCCCACAATGGCTCAGGAATCACACTTCAAGCAAAACCAAAATTTTTCTGTTTAAAAGCCTTTTATACCATAATTTTAAAAATAGTTATTGAAGAGGTTCCAAAATAAAAGGAGTAGGAAATAAGTAAATTCTTGCAATTTAAATGATAACAGTCTCCTGGGAAAGTACCTGTGGAACAGTTACAGGGAGCAGAGAGCACCTCCAGAGTCCTGGTGTGGATTGTCCTTCTGTTCAGCACACCCTGTTACATCTAACTCTTAGTTCTCTGCACCGTGTAGAACGCTGTGGCACCTGAACCTGCCAGATCACCAGAATTAAATATTTCATGGAATTAGAGCTATGGGAAGCAATCACAGCCATACCTTCTTTTCATTTACTGCTCTACCAAGTTCGTAGCCTGATGATTTCAGAATGACATGGTCTGGAGTCTGACATTTAACTTGAGCTGATCATCCCTGTTTTACCCTCTGTCAGAGCAAAGGATGGGCTTGTTGCAGGAACATGTTTGCACTGCATAGGAAATATTCACACCCCGTTGGCAGCAGAGTGAATCAGGAAGAGTTTTGTTGGAGTAAGGCTCTGATGCAGCCTAGGGATTGAGAGTGTGTGCAGAAGAGTGATCTTTTGAATGCTACTATCCCAAAACAATTGAGATGTTAAAACTTTTTTTTCCTATCTGCTCACGGAGGAAACCTGATGAAATATATTAAGCCTTTGTTGTTTGTCACTCCAGGATCAGGCAGAGCAAATGTCTTGATATAAGGCATGATTTTGATAGAGGTTTTTCACATACTACATGATTCTTTATGGAATCTGTTTCTCACACCTATTAATGCAGGTGGGATTAATCTTGTTTAACTCTATATAATCATCTCAATTACCAGAGGGACAGACCAATCTCATCTTCCTGAGGGCTGCTCAGTTGACTCATTTTGAATGTCCAAGTAACCCCCTCAGATATATTTGTTTCTGCTGACAATAAAGCAAGCCCAGGAGACAAGGTCAGATGAGACAGCTAGCTCTTGGATGCCTGCATCTAACTGTGGTGAGACCTCATCTTGCACTGCTTCTGGGTGTTACCAGCAGGGACAGGATGACCACCTGCACCAAAAGAGCCTCTATGGCTATATTTACTCTGGCCCTTGACTACAGTGCTTAAGTTAGCTAAGACACTGGAGAGAGACTAGTACTTCCAGCTGATGACTCAGATCTCTCATCCGCCCTCCCAGGGAGACAGCTATGCTGCCGTGGATGTTCCTCTCAGTAATTTACATGTTGGGTTAGCAACAGCTCAGCAAGGACTGAACTCTCTCCACTACTTTTGTGGCAAGTGGCTTTTGTTCTTTGGGAAGGAGCTTTGAACCCTCCTGTCAGCAAGAAAAAGCAAAAATTTCCCTGTGAAAGTGATCCTTGCAGGGTGCTCTTCAGACTGAAGTGGCTTGTTCTGGCCTTGTTCAAATAGACTGAGGTGAAGGGGGAAGGAGGAAGTTCAGGTGGAGGTTGTTCCATGTGTGCACCCAGAATGGTGATCTTTTTTTGTGAGTAGGGACTCTGCCATGGTCTAGCAGTTTCCAGACAGAAGGTACAGTCTGCAACTGCTCTGGCAGAGGAGTTACCACATATTGTTGGCTCACCTCCTTCTCCCAGTGAAGCATGGCATGGTTTTATTGGGTGAGAGAGATTAATTTTTGCCCTTTCACATGTGCATTCTTCTTTTTCTTAATTCTCTGCCTTGAATTAACTATTTCTCACTTTTACCCTTCTTTTCAAATTTTTTTGTCCAGCTTTGGAGTCCATCTGAGTTTGTTACATGTCATTTTTCTGGACTTTTTTTAAAAGTGAAAAATGTTTATATCCCAGAATAAACTAAAACAGATGCACTGTTACAGTAATACTAATTTGTGCCCCCAAAAAATATTTTCAAAAGGTGATCTTTGGACAAGAAAAGGTGTAGTAATTGCTGAACAAAATTTTTCCAGCTCTGCTACAGGTGATCAATACAAAATTTGAGATCTTTCCTCTCATGGAGGAATTGTTTTCAGCTAAATGCCCTATTTTCAGCAGTTAGGAGTTATTTAATCCCTTAGCTATGTCTAACATTATGTTGGCTGGACATGGAATAGCAGACCCATTCCATATTGTTCTTCACTTCTCTGGCAGCTTCTGGTCTGCCAAGGACTACAGAGAATCTCACCAATGGTGAGAGGCTCGTGATGCTCAACCTACAGCTTTTTGCTAAGAACTGTGGTTTGTGCTGCTTGAGATCCAGTTGATGCCCCAGAGATCCAGCCTGGAAGAGTAGCCCCTTTCTTCTTTCAGAAGGATATTTGCTTTGCTCATTGAAGGTCTCTTCATCAGCAAACATCAAGAACTGCAAATGTAAAAGTATAACTAGCTTATTAGAAATTTGGTGAAATACAGAGTAACATCAGCTCTCTCACAGAAGTTTCACAATGTGCTTCAGCATTTTGGGAATGCTGCTTTCACTGCCGCAGAATTTGATGCAGCAGGGACCTGTCAGTTACTTGCAGTGTCATTTACATGCTTCGTTAAGTGTTATTCTAGTTCTAATAATCACGTAACGCAAAACAGATTGGTTTGCAATTTTTTTGCTAATTGTTCCTCAGAGGAAAGTTTTCTTAGGCGAGCACAGATGATTTCTACAGCTGATGGCATGATCTGTCCATCACCGTAGCTTCCATTTTCTTTAACACATCTGAAGTGACAGCACCCTGCCTGCTCAGGATAGCGACCCTGACACTTAGCACAGAAGCGCAGCCCTTATCTAACAGCAAGATTGTCTTGACTCTCCTTCACATATCCATAGATTTCAGAGAAGCTGAGAATACCTGTGGAGTTCTCCACTCTAATGGCATATCTCCAGCTGTCTTGGATAGTAGTCTCTTTGACTTCTTGTCCCGGAAAATACCTGTTCTGGAACTGCGGTTCCTTGAAACAGAGCAGGATTCTGACAAGGGCATTGTTCGTAATTCTAAAGCAAGAAAAATAGAATTTTTGAGGGAGCATATCAAAGTGTACAAAGCAGAGTCAGTGTATCTTTAATTGCCTGTACAATACTAGCATGATTTTCTTTCCATTCTGGATGCAGAGTATGAAATACAGTAATTATGTACAGAAGTCAGTGGTTCAGCTAGTTCCAGTGAAGCAGAAGTTAATGAGAGGGTTTAGCAGTACGAAAAAAATCCAAACTGACAAATTTCTCCTAAACATTTAACACAGTTTCTCACATACAGGACAGCTACAGGGAGCAGACAAGACATTTTTCACCTGAGCAATTGCACCTGCAGCAGGAACAACCAAGCAGGAACAACTGATGAGATGGCAAGGCCCAGTGCCTCTGGTGGGTAGGCTCTTCCTTTCCTCTGATCCCTTTCTTCTCAGATGAATTGTTCTTGCTATGGGACTGGAACCTGTCCTTATGCTCCATGATGGAGCCAAGGGAGCTCTGAGACTTCTGCGCTCAGGAAGTACTGGAACCTCTTGAGGCAAAACCTGCTGCACTATATCTTGCCCTCCTGCTCCCTTCTCTTCTCATCTGTTGCCATGAAATTTTCTGGAAACTGTAAGAAGCATGTTTAGTTTGGGACAGCAGAGGAGGTGAGGAAAGGTCCAGCCTGCCTCTAGATCCCATGCCAGCTGAGACACAGTGTGACAGCACTCATTGTCCCTGCCCTGGGAGAGGGCATGAGTGAAGCCTGCAGGGTTGGAGGTTTAGTGGCAGCTCTGCAGGGAAGCGTAAAGCAAAGACAATTGGTATTGGCAGATACTGTGAAAGCATCAGCAACAGTCAAACTGTGCTGTTCGTGTCACATATATTTGGAATCACAGTGTTACCATGACATCGGGAAAGAGCTCACGTCCACAGACATTGCAGAGTTTCTAACTCAATGAAAACTGTGGTCCAGCTCTGTTCTTCATACACACCATTCCTTCCTCATCCAGGTTCCTGCTTCCATATGCCTGAATCCCATTTGCTTTGCTGGCCGCAGCTTCATCCCACCCAAGGGAAAGTTCCTCCAGGAGTCTCCTACTTCCCATGGAAAGACCAGCAGAGGGGCTATGTCTGAGGAGACGGACTGTGGCTCCTCTCACAATGAGCAGAAGAAAACAAAGGAATGACTGGGCTTTTTATTCCATGTAAAAAGAGTCTAGCAAAGGCAGCTAAGGGAGAGAGCGAAGGTCCAGCCTGCCAGGCAAATGCCCACCCATGCTCCAGGCTGAGCAGCGTGTTGGCCCTCTGTACTTGAACCTCCTCACTTGCTTGCTGCCTTGCAGTGTTTTCCTGTGGCCAATGTTTGCTGGTAGTTGTGCATCAGAAAGATTGTGAGAGGCCCATTCAAGGTAGCAGTCCTGGCTTGATCCTTCCTTGCCGCGATGCAAAGGATGATTGGTGGGTTTGGGCCCTGGGGGCATCCCCTCCCTGGGACATTTTTCCCACCTGGCACATTAAAGCGGTGGTGCAAATGTGTAGCTCCAAAAGAAGGTGACTGTTGTTTTCTCTGCTCTTCTGCAGGGGAGATGCAGGGAACAAAGGCGAACTGGAGGATGCCCCAGTTGTGCTGTGGAAGTGGTGAATGAAACTGGTGGTTTTGTCCTGTCTAGAGCTCTCCTGAGCAGTGAACTCACTGTAAGGTGCACTTTCCAGAACTCAAGGAGGACCCACATCAGATGAGTCACTTCCTGGGAGAGTCTACTTCTCAATGGCTTCCCAGGAACTGGAGGAGGGAAATGGAGCACCACTGTTATTTCCTTTACTTTGTGCAACTTCTAAGGAGACTTGCTGTGGGAGAAAGCCCTCACAAGAGCCAGGATCCTTCCATTGTGAGAACAGAAGTGCCTACAGACTGCCAGATAACCGCTAAGGAGTTTCCCTCATCACAGAAGGTCTGAAGCATTTTCAAAGTGAATATTTTCTGGGAATATAGCATAAAGCCCACTGACATTGAATATGCATAGCAGATTTTGCTGTTGGTAACGTGCCTGTTGTGCATACAAGTATTAGGGCAGGAACAACAAATACAAGAAGTAATAATTAGAAAATATCCTTTACACTTTCACCTGGCAATAGTCTATCTGCTCTTCACTCTGATTTACTTTATGGATTTCATCTTGTTCCTGGGTGGTGAGCACTGTGTATCACTCATTTGTATAGTCTGTTATCACTGTTGTTATCATTATCATTTTCTTTTAATTAGTAAATAGTTTTTATCTCAACCCGTGAGTCTTTGCCCTTCTTTCCAAATTCTCTCCCCTGCTCCCTGGGTGAGGGGGGGCGGGAGGGTGATAGAGCAGGCTGTGTTTGGCTGCAAGCTGCAAGCAAAAGGGTGAATCCACCCAAACCACCACAATAAGTGATCAGGGGAACTGTTGTGCCAAGTTCAGTTCAGCAATAGCAATTCCCTGAAAGTAGCACCTGGAGACCTCATTCTGGATCACAGTCCCCTTACGCTTAATCCCTAAGACACGGAATATAAGAGAGCCCTTGCCTTCATGCATGTGACTGGAGCAGAAAGGAGAAATGCATGCTCCACGGATCAGTGCTAGTGCTTGCCCCATCTCTGTTCTGATGCCATCTTTTTTCTGGCAGAGCCCAGCCCCAGGGCAGCTCTGCCTGACGAACTGCTGTTTGTATCCAGGCTGTGGACTAGGAAGCACAGACTGAGAGCTCTGGGTTTGGAATTGGCCTCGTTTTGGATCTCCTTCTTTGGGTCAACTTCGCCTCCAGCAAATTTTCTCCGCTGTCTTTGGATTCTCCAAAGGAGCAGCCCTTTGCCCTGCCTGAGTGCTGCTCTTCAAGGGCTGTACAGGGCCAGCTGCTACCATTGCAGGGCATCATGACCCTGTCTGAGGAGCTGTGGGCCAAGTGGCTTTATTCCTAAGGCAAAATAAACAGTATCTGCTTCTTTATTTGACATTTAAATGTTTTAATGCTTAGCTCTTTTATTGCTGTGCTTAAAGGTTCTGAGGTATTTCAATCCAGTGCTATGAAAATGAACAATGTCTTTATCTGTTGAACTTCATGAGCAAAGCATTTATCTACCCTAGCTGTCTGCTAGAATTTTAAAAGAAGTAAATTACTAAATTCCTTAGGCACTAAAGCTCTATTGTGACCTGCCTCAGTAAGGTTGGAGTGCTTGCTAAACTTCTCAGGAAAAAATTGTATCAGACCCCAGGGGAAACATCCAAAATACTTTAATGACAACGCCAGATACTGAAGCAATTATTTTGAAAGCATTGAATTTAAATATGATATTAAAATGAAAGTAGCTCCATGGTTATAAAAAGGGAGCTAGTAAAAGAAAAAAAACCTTACTAACATCCATGAACAACAGAAAGCAGCCCAGACTCAGATGTTATCTAAGGTATGAGAAAAATACAACACAAAAGCTCAATAAGTAGCCTGTTGTCCTTATATGAATATTCACCTCACAGTAAAAACAACCTGATTGCTTTGACTGTCTCTTTGTTCAGTGAACTAAACAAAGCTCTGCCTACCTCTTAGCACAAGGGCTGTTATTGCCAGACAGTCCTGGTACAGTTTCCCAGTGGAGTAAGAGGCTGGCTGCTACCTGGTAATGTCAAGTCTGGAGGCTACTACTATGGCTCTGGAGCAACAGTCACTGCTGCCAAATGGTGGTCCCACTCTGGCTGGGCTTATGGCCCTATGTTTTACCTTTATTTTGCTTTTCATAGAGAGGACTTTTAAAAAAATTATTCTAATTATTGGCACATTTCTAAGCATGTGCACAGATAGCCCACAGCTGGATGGATCTTCAAGCTTGAACTGGAAGAAGTGAAAGGGCTGATGCCCCTTATTTTTGTTGCATGTTCTTCTATGGGACTTCTAGTGGCGTGGAAGTGCCATTTCCTCCTCAGCTACCAGTGAAAGTCTGGCCAGCTCTGTAGTTCTGGGAAGAAGCCAGGGCTATGAATGATCTGCATGCAACCACGTGGTCACAACTGGGCATGTCACCTGTGCACATAGCTGTGAGTGGGCAGGTGGCTTTGTGCTCAGGAACTCCAGGGACCCCCCAGGATAATGAGCTTTGTACCCTGATGGTGGGACTGGGACTGACTGCACTGTTCAGCACTGGAGAACATGGAAAAATCTGGGTACTCAGAGAAGGAGTTCATTGATATAAATGAGGATGTGAGCTGTGCAGCCACATCAAGCTCTACTGTCAGTAATACCCAGTTAACAACATCTACTCCCTGTACTGAGAAGGATCCAGGACCTAGAGCTCATTTCATCATCAGGCAGGTGTCCTTAAGGCTGATGAATGATGCCACAGACCCTAACAACCACCCTTCTCCCCACTGGCCAAAGTCATTTGTATATGGAAAAGGAGCTCAGAATAGCAAGATGTTGGTGTCTAAAATTTGTGTAGAAGACTATGGGTCTATTCAAAATGGACCACTGGGCCATGTACAAATATTCTCTCACAATTTTTAACCTCCTACTAGCGCAAATAGTTTTTGCAGTGAGGTCCTCTGGAAGGGTTTTCCAGGCTATCTTTTGCCATCTGTGTCTTAGTTGGCTTTGGTTAAATTTTTGAAAGGAATTACCAATCAATAAATCCCTAGAGCCAGAGAAGCAGGAGAGCTATTATGTTTCCACTGCACATTTTGTATAGCTATGGGTAGCTAATTAGTTTCAGTAAAATGTCCTTAACATGCAGTCCCTGAACAGTATGCCGAATTTTCAGGAGCTACATCACTCACACAGTCATGTTTTCCACTTAGGCGTTCTCTTGAGGTCTGCCTGGAAAACTGGAAGTAGGTACCAAAAGAAAAGTCAAACTCTTTTGGCTCCCTACACCTCATGTGGCTCTCCAGTGCTTTGCCCTTCTACCCCCAGCACCCTGACACGACCTCAAAACGTTGTGCAGTGCAATATCTTGTAACACTCAGTTATAAAACCACTACTCTGGCACACTGCATCAGAGCCGTTATGGCTGGAGCTGGAACGAGCAAGACGTGCAAGAATAACAGGATGGACTTCCCTAAGTACATTGGCAGCAAGAGAGAGGCTAAAGAAACTGTGTTCCCTTGCTTAATCAGGCAGAGGACCTGGTGACAAAAGACATGGAAAAGCTTGAGGTACTCTGTACCTTCTTTGCCTCAGTTTTCATTAGAAAGGTTTGCCCTCAGGTGTGCCATGTCTTTGACCCTTCTCGTGGAGTGTGGGAGTGAATTGTGTCCCACAGCAGAGGAAGCTTGAGCTAGGGAGCATCCAAGCCCATTGGCCATATGGAAGTCCATGAGGTCTGATGGGAAAGATGTCTCCAAGAGTGCTGAGATAGCAGGCTGACATCATTGTGAAGCCACTATCATCTTTGAAAATTAATTTGGAAGAGGTTCCTGAAGACAAGTGTGAAAGTGATGGAGCAATCCTCCCATCAAGGCATGTGAAAGACAAGCAGTGATTTACCAAGGGAAAATTGTGCCAAACTAACCTGACTGCCTTCTGTGACAAGACTGCTGTGTTGTCATGGAAGGAAGCAGTGGATGTTTCAGACCTTAATGCTAGCATGGCCTTTGACATGGAGTTGTTAGAGCAGGACCAGATGAGGGCCATGAAAATTATCAAAAGGCTGGACCATCTTTCCTATGAAGAAAGGCTGAGAGAGTTGGGATTGTTCAGCCTGGAGAAAAGAAAGCTCTGGGAAGACCTTTCAATACATGAAGGGGACTTACAAGAAAGACAGAGAATTTTTACCAGGGACAGGACAAGGGGTAATTGTATTAAACTAAAAGCTTTAGATTAGATATAAGGAAGAAAGTCTTTACTATGAGGGCAGTAATGTAATGGAACAGGTAGCCAAGAGAAGTTGTGGATGCCACATCCCTGGAAGATCAGGCTGAATGGGATTTTGAGCAACCTAGTCTACTGGAAAATAACCCTGTGCATGGAGGGGAGGGGGGTGGGGGTGGCGGTTTGGACTAGGTGATCTTTGAAGGTCCCTTCCAACTCAAACCATTCTGTGATTCTATTTCTATGGTCTCTGGTTGTTGCCTCACAGTCAGGTTGGTGAGATAGTGGGTGATAAAACAGATGGAATACTGGCTGGATTGTCAGACCCCAAGGGTTGTATTCAGCTGTACTAAGTCCAGTTGGCAACCAGCTGCTAGTGGTGTCCCTCACAGAAGGATACAGGGACCAACACTATTTAGTGTCTTTATTAACAGCTTGCATGATGGAACAGGGTACACTCTCAGCAAGCTCATGGATGAAGCTTGTGGGGCACGGGGGGGTGTTGACACCTTGTAGAGCGTGGCTGTTTCTCAGAGGGATCTTCTTTACTATGAGGATGGTCCATCCTTGGAGATACTGAAAACCTGACTTGACAAGGTCCTGGGTAACCTGTTCTAGGTGACACTGCTTGAGCAGGGAGGTTGGACAAGATCGTTACAACTCAAATGCTTTTGTGGTTATGGAGCCAGGAAGCTGAGAAAAGTGAATCTTCCCATCTTTGGCACTTTTGAGACTGTATTTGGAGCCTTGTGTCCAGCCCTTGCCCCTAGAATGAGAAAGATACCAATATACTGATGCAAGTCCAGCAGAGGCCACCAGGATGATCAGGGGGCTGCAACATATTATATGGAGAGGCTCAGAGAACTGAATTTGTTCATCCTGGAGAAGAGAAGACAAAAATAAGATTTCATTGTTGTTTGCAGGTACCTATTGGAAAGGAGAAGGCACAGACAGACAGTTCTTGGAGGTGCACAGTGAAAGGACAAGAGGCAACAGACTCAAGCTGCAACACTGGAAATTCCAATGAGATGCTAGGAAATAATTTAATTGTGGAGATTGTCAAACAGGAGGAGGAGCCCAGAGGAGTTGTGGACTCCTGATCCTTCATTTGAAGCTCAGCTAGACCAGGCCCCAAGCAACCTACTATGCTCAGAGTGGGAGGTGGGTCCAGTGGCATTGAGAAGTTTCTTCCTATATGTTTTTCTTTATGAGTCCAGATCCCATCTAATCAGATAGGTTTTATCTTCTTTTTTAAATTTTCTTTTTCCAGTTCAATTTTGAACAAGTTTTAGATCAGCACAGGTAGTTTCTTTTTTTTCACTGTTCATTTCCCCCACAAAAAAACCCACAGTGAGACAATGCCAAATACAAGGAAGAGACGATGAAAACAAAAGTAACAAAAATTCATTCAAAATTTCAGAAAAAAACCCCACAGAAAATAAAAAATAGTAGCCAATCAAAAATGTAGAAACCCAAATATTCAAATATTTCATAAGATATTTTGGAAAAAATTAATTTTTTCAAAATGGAAATTATTTTGAAATTAAAAAAACAATTTCCAGATATGGTTTCTAATTTCTAATTACCTATAAATTTGCAAATTAGGATGAATTATTCGTTGTCTGTACATTCTGTCCTTCTCCTGACTAAAAACACAAAGATCAGATAATTCTAGATGAATCAATAACCAGAAAATCACAAATCTTCCATTCCCAGGTTGATCATTCTTCTTTTTTTCTACTCCATTTTCTTACCACTGAAACAATTAAGTGCATAATTTCAAAATGTGCATTAAAGACATCATAATTTGATTTGTTCACCTGCATTATTCCCCAGTATCTGTTTTTTCTCCTTCCTCTCTCTATGTACATTTAACTGTCTAACACTTCCCTCCTCTATTTCATCCCGGGCTATAATGGCAAATGGCAGTCTAGGAATCTACCTCTTTGTGAACCTCTGTCTTCAGAGATTTCAGATCTGAGCCAGGTGAGGCTTTGAGTAACCTGATCAGACTTTCTGACTGACCCAGGTTTAAGCAGGAAGTTGGATTAGAGACCTCCATGGATCCCCTCCAGTTATCCTGTGATTTGATTTGTGTTTCCTTACACAAGGAAAGACAGAGAGAGACTCTGACATTTATTAAAATAACAGCAGATACCTCAGATGGCATCTCTTTTGTTTGCCCACATGCCTTGTTATATTGCCTGGCACAGTTTTGTGTGCTGCAACTCTTTACTGTTTTAGAGTAGTGGAACATGCATTTCTCATGGACCGCTTTTTCCCACAGCTTTGAATATTTGAATTTCCCTTAGCAAAACACATTGTTAGGGACATAATGGGATTTGACAAGGACAAGTGGTTTTGTAAATAAAATCAAAGTGTAGTGCTTTAGTATTCAGTATTTTCTCTTGCTCTTCTCTTCACATGCTTAATTTCATAATAGTTCGGAAGGGAAGGGAAGGATGGCAAATAACAGAAACAGATCTATCAATTTTAATCAAGAATACAAATATTTAGTCAATAGCATTCACATTAATGAGCACCGAGGGCAGATGGACATTTGCTCCACAGAGAATTTGCCGCAACGTCAGAGCTGAATGTCAGCCCAAAAATCCAAGATTCTTGGCTGTTGTATGCAGGGATCACAGTCAAGAAAAATAAATGTTGACTCAGCCTGTTTATAGCCCTTTCCTTTCCATGCTGTGACTGATGATTGCTTTATGTGCATTGAGCCCAGACCCAGCCAGTAATAGATATGGCAATAATCAGACTGTCCAGGGATATGTTGCAAGTGCGCTGAGTACTCTGTGTTGATTCTCAACATCTCTCTCAGAGTGAAACTCACTGGACACCCCATACAATTTCTGTCTCACTGAAAGTGGTTTGCAGAGGATGTGCTGCTCTGTTCCTAGATGGGTTTTCCCTGAGGGGAACTAGTAGTTGCAATTACAGCTGCTGATAGTTTTAATTTTAAAATAGTTCAGTGAATCATGACTGCTCTTTCTTCAATTCCTGGCGGGCTTCTGCCTTGACCTTTGGCTCTGAGCAGACAGAAGGCAAACACCTCAGTCTTGTTAACCCAGAAACAGGAACCTGTATATCTTGGGAGTTCAGCATGGACACTGAGACCTGATAGTCCATCTTCCCCACAGCAGCATAAGGGCTTGGTGGAGAAGGCTCCCAGGATACATGACTTTGGAATAGCCCTGCCATGGGCAACTATCATGCAAAATTAAAATGCTGTGTAATACTGATGTGCCAGCACCTTTCTAGCTGTTCATTATGGCATCTCCCTAAAGAATGAAATAAAGCTTATTGCCCAAGATCTGTTTTGTCTGTTTTCACTGACATTGGATGGACTGAATGTCTTTACTAGATCTGTGACAAGGTGAGCACCAGAGCTCTTTGTTCAAGGTCAAACTATTTAGAATACTTTCCAATTTTTAAATATCCACTTTTCAAGTGTGAACATTGGAGCCAGATGTGTTCTACAGATCTTGCCATGTACCATTCTGTTCTTGGGACATCAGCCACAGGACAAACAGAAAAGCTTATGTGAATCTCACTAGATGGCCAGGATCAAAACGCACAGTTCTTAATTTACTGTGTGGCTTAAGTGTTTTCACTTTAGAGAGTACTAAGAGCTTCAAGGAGGGTTTTCTTTGCCTCAGAAGAATCAACTGTCAGAGGCAGTTACTGTAAATCAAGTTACTGTAAAAGAGGGACCCTGTCTGGGAGCTCACTCATGGATTTGTTCTCATGTCATGAATCATTCAGAGCTGTTGCTATGCCAAGCAGTGCTATTGCTCCTCTTCCTCTGACTGCAGTGCTGCAGTTTATCACAAAGGCTGGTTACAGATAAGGACACTTGCAGCATGCCTCTAAGTCCAGATATCCATCGCTCAATGAGTTGACCTGCACCATTCTGTCCTTACCACACTCTTAAGTGACACTTCCCAGAGCTGTAGTGATTCACTAAATCAATGAAAGAACAGTGCTGAGAGAAACTTCCTTTCCCCTGAGGAAGGAAATTACTGTTTACCTGTAACAGAATTATTTTTTTATGTGCAAATAAGGCCTGTGACCTCATGGAGCTTCAGTGAATAAACACAACTTCTTGGAAGCTGGCTGCTTTCTTCACCCATCTTCTGAATCGATCAGAAAGTTCAAACAGGTTCAAGTAACTGAGGAAGGCAGCTGCAAAGCAGTCCCAGGCTCTGGTACAAGTTACCTTAGCAATTACAAGATGTTTCATATTTTGATACTGTACCAATTTCTGAGCATTTCTCTGCTTGACACAGAGAGAGGAAAGTGTAGGAGCCTGTACTGGCTCTGGCTGAGATGAAGTTCATTTTGCACATACCAGCCCTCATAGCCCCCCACCAGTAGGGTGGGGGTGGGCAAGATCTTGGGAGGGGACATAGCCAGGAAAGCTGATCCAACCTGACTAAAGGGATATTCTGTACCATATGATGACTGCTTAGCAATAAAAGCTAGGAGAATGGAGGGGGAAAGAAGGGCATTTATTATTTATGATGTTTGTCCTCTGGAGTAACTGCTATACCTATGAAGCCCTGCTTCCCAGGAAATGGCTGGATATTGCCTGCTGATGGGAAGTAGAGAATAAATATTTCGTTTCTCCTTTGCCTCCATGTGTGGCATTTGCTTTGCTTCTATTAAACTAGCAATGGGCAAAATTAGACTGAAAATTAGGAGGGTCCTTTGTATTAGTGTTCTGACCATAGTTTGACAGTGAGCAAAAGCAGTTTTGAGGTACTTGCTGCAGTTCTCAGGATGACATCAGCCCCCACTGTTCTTCTGTAGTCTGGGGTTGGCAGGGTTTACAGAAGGAAAAAGCATTATCTCTGTTCACATAAGTAAGTGGATCTGACTGTGATGCATCCGCAGGGAGCCACGCCGCTGATGAGGAAGGTATTTTTACTTGGACACCATCCAGGATGTAGTCATTTGAATGTCATTTCCCTTTTCCCAAGGAGAATGAATTCAGGTGGTGGTTTCCATGCTGTTCAGAATTCACTTGAATTGCTCTGTCCACTGACTCCCGTCTACTGGGTGATGCAACTTTGCCAGCAGAGACAGGACTGTGACTGTTTCCAGCACTTCAACCAGAGCAGTAAAATAATTCCAGTTTCACAGTTCTTGTCTCAATTTGTGTGAGTGGTGCTGGTGCTCAGTATAACACAGAAGTCTTTAAGTAAACCAGTAACAGACTAGTTTGTGCATACGCACAATGCTGCAGAGCTCTGTATTACCCATTGCCACCCTTTCTGTGAGCTCAAACAAGTGAAAACACTCCCGTAGTGTGTCTGCAAAAGTTAAACAATTAATCATCATCTCACTTCCCTGGGGAGCCATGGTAGTCACAGTAGGGGAAGCAGCAACACTAATATATTTTTTTGATCTTGAGCTAGCTCAGACCAGAGCAGGGCTCAGAACCAAAGATCCTGAGCTCACTCCTAAGGCTGGAGAGCCAATACTCACCGTTGGGAAGGAAGGCATCCGTTTTGTCTTTGATTGCTTTCAGGCTACACCAAGGAAGTAAACTGTTTCCAGTCTAGCCAATACTGGTGAGGCATTCACTCGAGATTCTGAAGAATGAGATTGAATTCTCCTTGTAATCTGCCTGTGACCTTTATGCCCTCCCAGTGTCCCAGGGACCCAAGGCTCAGCTGCATCATAACCTTGGTTCAGACTGCTGAGGAAATTACTAAGCTTTGAGAAACGGTGGTGAGAAATTCTTAGTGTCATGCATGATAGGAAACAAAATTAGAGAGGCAAGACTGCTGAGATGGGCTCAAATTGAAAAGGAAAAATTGAATCAGCCATGTGAAAGTCAAATAAATGGATACAAGGAAGAAACTCGGTAAGAACTATGTTTGTGTTCCACAGCCCAAGGAAAAGACCACATCTTCTCCAAAGGGCCTGTCTTGGGCAGCACCAAATGGTTGCAAATGTACCTGAGCTGCACTGATGTACAGCTACAAGTGTTCCGACACAGATTTTATAGACTGAGCAACACCACTGCACTTCTTGTGACTCTGTCAACCTTACCAACACAGCTATTTTTTTTTTCCTTCTCTAGCTGTAGATCTGCCTGTCTTACTGGTGCACACTCATACTGTCTCTGGGCATGTGCAGAAATTCTCTGTGTGCATTCACACCACCAAAAAAAAATAAGATAACAGATCTCAAAAAAGAATAACTGTGTTATTTTTCTAAGCAGAACATTGAACACAGGATATTAAATACAACACTGATTTTGACCTTATAAAGCATGAGTGAAATGAAAGCTTTATTAGGAAAGAGATGTCTGGACGATCAAAGTCAGAGGGAGAAAAAAAATTTTTTTTTTTTTTTTTTTTTTTAAATATCTAAGAACAAGTTTGCACTCCAAAATTCTCTCTGGTTTTCCCAGTCACCTAAGGAAAGCCACCAGACATTTCGTTTTTCTGCATGGAATTAATGTTTCTGAAAAATGTCTAACATCTCTGAAGTCCTGGCATGGCAGAACAATGACTTTACAGCAAATATTTTCATGTGCTATGAGGAATCTGGCCTCTGCCTACAGCACGCAAGTTCCCCACTCCTGCTGAGTGACTGGCCAGGTCAGCAGGGGCTGGTTCGC
>NW_010304303.1:0-1250 GCF_000700745.2 Antrostomus carolinensis | reverse complement strand
AGCAGGAGCTGGCTCGTGGTGGCCGCAGACCTCAGACCAGCTTGCACTCTCTGCTGCAAAGCTCTGCAATATTCCATGAAGTATCTCCTGCTCCAAGCGTGGAATTTATTCCTCAATTGGAGATACAAAAGTCAACCTCTTTCCTTGCACATTGTATCACACTGAACACATTTCCACCCACCAACCCACACCCACATGTTTGGAAGGGAAATAAATTGTGAGGTATCTTCTCTAGACTTTCGAGGAAAATTTATTGTAGCTACACTTGTCTCAGTCTGTCTCTACAAAATTCTGGAGGCTCAGAAGATTCACTCTTAAGTGAGGCTGTAGCTTTACGATTTACACAATACCCAGCCTCTTTGGGTTTAAAAACACGTTCTAAATTGCAGTGGAGAATAGATGAAATGCTGCTGTTCCTGGGAGTAGCCAGCTCAGTGAGGTGTTGAAGCTGGGACAAACCCCCTAAAATATTTGGAGAGAGCATGACATTTCTTCTGAGACCGACCTCAGGGCAGCTACAGTAGACTCAGGCTCAGAGTCACAAACCCTTTGAGTGTTAATGAGCTTCAACCCGTCACACTATCAGCAGTAGTAAGTGTTCAAAAATCATGAGATTATCTGTTTTTTTGAAAATAATCCAAGATGTAAATTAGCTGCCAGAGGGAAATGGAGACAGCTGGTTAGCAATGGCTAATTTAAAATCTATTTAAGGCTAAATGATGACTGCAGAGGGGCTATGACTTTAGCACTGCTCTTTCAAGACCTCTCTGTTTGAATTGCTTTTCTAGAAATGTTTTGTCCAGCATGAACAAAGTTACAGCGTCCCTAAAAAAAAAAAAAAAACAAACCAAAAAGAAGCACTAGCAACTAAAACCTGTCAAAAACCCCTCGACCTGCATTTCTCAAAAGGGCTGGAATGAACAGTCTGTGTGTCAGGGTTGGATACAGGAGGTCTGCACTGCTGGAGGGTGCAGCAGTCCTTCAGGTCTGTCTGGTCCAGCGAAGCGCTCACCCCACATGGACCAGGGTTGTGCCTCTCGCCTTTCACGGCATCGTCGTTGCCTCGCTGGGTTATTTCCCTTCAAATCACCCGAAACCACGCCAGGGTCTGCGCCGCGGCAGCCTTCCAGAGGGATGATCTACGGCACCGGGGACCTGGCCAGGCTGCCCAGCGGGGTCCGGTGCGAGGAGCACCCAGGCGCAGGGGTGCCAACCCCACCCCCCGCACCGGGGTAACGCAGCCCGGGCCC
>NW_010304302.1:35500-42426 GCF_000700745.2 Antrostomus carolinensis | reverse complement strand
CAGAAGGCCAACCACATCATGGGCTGCATCAGAAGAAATGTGGCCAGCAGATAGAGGGAGGTGATTCTCCCCCTCTACTCCGCTCTGGTGAGACCTCACCTGGAATACTGTGTTCAGTTTTGGAGCCCTCAACACAAGAAGGACGTGTACCTGATGGAACGTGTCCAGAGGAGGGCCACAAAAATGATCAAAGGGCTGGAGCACCTCTCCTATGAACACAGGCAGAGAGAGTTTGGGTTGTTCAGCCTGGAGAAAAGAAGGCTCTGGGCAGACCTTATAGCAGCCTTCTAGTACCTGAAAGGTGCCTATAAGAAAGCTGGGGAAGAACTGTTCACAAGGGCATGTAGCAATAGGACGAGGGGTAATGGTTCTAAACTAGAAAAGGGTAGATTTAGGTTGGATATTAAGAAAAAGTTCTTCAATATGAGGGTGGTAGATCATTGGAACAGATTTCCCAGAGAGGTAGTGGAGGCCCCATCCCTGGAGATATTCAAGGTTAGGCTTGATGGGGCTCTGAGCAACCTCCTCTAGTGAAGATGTCCCTGCTCACTGCAGGGGGGGTTGGACTAGATGACCTTTGAAGGTCCCTTCCAACCCAATACACTCTATGATTCTATGAAAGGTACTGAATCAGTACCTTTCATAGTACTGGCTTTTTTTTTTATGTCACTGGCATGAAGCACAGATCATTTGAGTCATGGCAGAAAAACTAGGAGGGAATGGAAACTCTATGTTCAGGAATGAGCAGCACAAAGGAGCATGTCTCTTGTCACCTATGGAAAAATTATTGACAAAAAATTACATTTACCTTTCAGGCTAACAAACACGTGACTATCAGAACCTGGTATCATATCAGATGGTCTATTCAGATCCAGTGTATGGGACCTTACTGTGAATAAATAAACAGAGATCTACATCCAAACTCTTTAAACATAAAAACATACAGTGTCATTTTAGAACATGTGTTTCATTAAACATCTCGCTGTTGATGGCAGTTACGAGAGAAATGTTATCAGAAATACTAAATGAAAATTTATGAAAATAAATATATTTATCTTTCTTAAATTGATCTAATTTTCAATTATTAGAATTATTTTTTGGTTTAAAATGAGGATTTGTTTAAATAACTTTTAAGATCTATTAGTAAACAAAATAGATGTCTATTTAATATATAAAGAATGCTACCTTGAAGCACAAACATAATACAAATCAATTCTAAACACTTGGAATTAAGTTATTTTTCTTTCCAGAGTGTTTTATTATGTATTGGAGGAAGAGATTTGTGACAAGTTGTGGTAAATTAAAGCAACGTTTGTGTGTTTAGAAGTATTTCACTGCACCCATCAGATATTCACACCACGCTTTACAACCCCTGTCCCTACCCCAAACCTCATCTGTACATAACTCTTTTGTGTAACTTACAGCCGCTATTAATGCAAAAGGTCTTCTCTTCTCTCTGTAAAACACCTTCAGGCTGTAAAATTAAGGAAAGAAAAGTCAAAACTTTTGCTAGCACCCACACCTGAAATTAAGCTGCATGAAAGCCGTGACCTCCACCCTTGTACCAGACCAGCAGATGGCAGAAATAGGTTATTCTGGAGTGAGATTTCCCTCCAGGTAAAAATCAAGCTTGAAATCAGAATTTCAGTCTGCCAACTGAAATGCCAGTGAACTCCATTGACTTTTTTGTTATTATTGATATATTCCCCGAATTAAATGTCTTCAACCAAAAATAACCCTAAAAATTTAAACGTCAAAAATTATTCTCAGCTTTGTAAGCCGTGCAAGTCAAGTTCACAGGTAGACTCACTTTTATAAACCTCTAATCTATGAAATCCACCAAATTCTGAGTTCATCTTGTTGGTAAACCAAACTTTTTTCCCTTCTGATTTCCACTTATTCCTCTTCCAACAGTGTGTATTTTAATAAAGCTATTTTTACATACACTTCTAGTGTTTTGGTGTAGCAGTGAAGTCTGAGACTGTCTTCTCTAGAAAAGTTATGGCTTGTGACAACAACAGGTTCCCGGCATCCTATCCCTTATTCTTACCTATGTGGCTATACCTTGACAGTGAGGTAAGGTTTCTTATTTTCCACTATTTGTGTGGGTTGAAAATTGCCCTCAGTGGGCTCCTTGGGTACTGTAATTAATTGGTGCCAGTCAGTGTTAACTCTCAGAAAGTAATCTTTATTAAAAGGCTTCTCCTTTTCATTGTTTTGAAAGAGAAACAAGGTATTAAATAATCAACACAACATCTTTGTTTGCCTCTGTGTTCTACCTATGCAATTGTTAAGCTTAAAGATCCATTAACTAGGAGTACTATAGGGTTAAAATTTATGTCTAGCAGAGGCTATTTTCTTCTCAAAATATTGCTAGATGAACAACAAACTTGGCTTCATAAGGGAAAAAGACTTTTTATAGATACTGAAACAGCAGGTGGAAATTAAAGATTAAGAGATGAGCACTGACTGTATGAAGTTGTTGCTATGTCATGGGTAGAAGGATGCCTTTTTGCCTTACAGAAAAATTATTTCCATATACACTAGTCATAAACTCATCACAGGGTTAAATTTCTTCCCCATGTTATAGCTCAAGTCCTTGCTGAGAAACAAGTTTCCTGAGATTGCTTCTAGCCTTATGTTTCTAGGATTTCATTCCTCCCACGAGAGCTCCACACATAGTGAATATTGTATTTGAGGAGACACACCTATTTATGAAGTTCCTGCTCTCAAGTAGTTATACCTACCACAACATTGAGGTTCTTCCTAATGCTATCAGTGTACCCAAAAGCCGTGTCAAAAGCAGTAATAGTAATTGGAATTTCTCCCGTAGTCAGAGGGACAACTGAGAAGTAGGCTGGTGTCGCAGAGTTCCCCTTAGCCACCAGTGTCAACTGCACAGCCTTCTCTGTGGCCTCCACAGTGCACAGCCCCTTCACTGCCTCCATCATCACTGTAACCTGTGGGGACAAGGCAATGCCTGTGATCAGGCTTAGCGCATCACTGCACAGAAAAAATACTCCAGCTCCACCATGTCTAGATAAGAATGGGAAATGAGGAAGAAGTATCACAGGAGACTTTAGATTTTGCTTAAAAAAAGAAATAGCACTGTGGACATTTTGCAAGATGGAACATGTTTTCCACTTCACCCCTCTGAATTTCCTATGCTCCATCTATAAAATGGGAAAACTTTTTTCACTGATAAGTGATCAAATGCTGGCACAGGTTGTCCAAAGAGGTGGTGGAGTCTTCCTCCTTGTAGATATTTAATATTTGGCTGGACAAGGCACTGAAAAACCTGCTCTAACTGGATCTGCTCTGAGCAGCAGGTTAGACTAGAGATGTCTGGAGGTCCCTTCCATCCTAAATTATTCTGTGACCCTGTGGTTTGTTAACATTCATCTACATTGATTCAGGCTGTGAAGGTAAATTAGCTAGTGTTTCTTTATTACATCTAATTTGCAATATAGTTTTGGCCTATCCCTGAACCACAGGGAAGTAAGAAGGATAGTACATTTTTGCACATATCAGCTCTACACCATTCAACACAGTTAAGAAGACGCTAGTCAAGCAGAGTTGTCTGAGAGATAGGAAGAGATTAAAAAGAAAAGCATCAGCCTGAGGATCCTGAAGGCCTTAAACCCAGTCACAACATATACAGAGCTGGATAGGTGTCTCATGAAGAAGAAATGCAGCTTTTGCATTGTATGCACCGTGAATTTTCTGGCTAACATATTGGATTGTGTGCTCATAATTCAGCTCTGTATCTTGTGCAGCAGCTGGGTGTTGCCCAGGTTGGCAGGCAGCAAAAAAAATAGCTGGTTGCTTCAATGAAGGGAAAGAAAACCTATCCAAAGACAAGGAATTTGGCTGTGCAATATGGTAAATGAAATCTGGTTTATGTGGTAAATTTGATCAGGAAGTAGAACCACATCCTGTCCTTGGGGAGACTTAAGTTTACATTAAACTATTACATTGCTACATATCTGTCTATCTAGATATGTATAGCACAGCAGTTGGTGGTAATACTACCTGGAGATCGTTGGACAGATAGTTGTAAATCACTGCTTTTATTTCTAGTTGTTCATGTCGTTTGACTGAATATGGTAATCTCAGGGATACAAAAAAGTCTTTGAAAACTGCAAAGGTGTGGGGGTCAGCTATGCAAAATCCTGGTATGAGAAAAAAAACAGAGTTAAGAATGACACAACAGCAGCTGATAAAAAGTTAGACATCTAATCAAAACTCATTGCCTAGGCTCCTCTGAGGTCAAGAGCAGGAGACAGAGATGGGCATCTTCAGAGAGTGTTTCAACGTGTCTGTGCTACAGACCTATCTTTGGGTGGATGATTTGCCCTCTGGAGTTGCTGCCATGGGTTTCAATAGGTTAAATTTGGCAGGAGTATCTGCAGCTTTTGTGAGTGAAATGTGGCCCAGCTTTCCTGCAAAGGCCATGTTTAAAACATAATGACCTTTCCTTGATTTCCGTAAATAAATTCTGTGCCCATTACTGCATCCTGGATAAGCCTCCTTTCTGAAGGGGAGTGGGCAGTACCAGATAGACCCGTTGTCTCTCCTGTGTGGTCCTGGTCAACCTCCAGGAGCTCCCAGACAGCAGCACCTGGGAACCCAGGCTCTCGGGTGTCCATCCCTTGCTGATCCTCTACTGATCTCCTGGTGCTCTTCTCTTCTCTGGCTTTCCAGAGACCAAAGACTTTCACACTCCTCTGAGACAGCCAGAACTTGGTCCCAGAAACATTCAAATAAAAGCAGTGTTGCTACTGCTACCTTTCTTGTGGCTTCCAAGCCATTTGGAAGCTAAAATTAGGTGGTTTATCAATTTGAAAGAATAGGAAACTCTTTTGATTGTATAATCCATCCTCCTTCAGAGCCTAATTCACATTGTTTTTATAAATATATACCTATCCTTTACATTTTAGCTGTGCCTTAATATAGCTTAAAAGAGATGAGTAAATGTCATGATCAAAGAATTTTGTGTTTTTCAGTACAGATGGTCTCACTTTGTCAACATCACATTCTGTCTCTGTTTTAAAAAAATATATGTTCTCTATTCATCCATACAAAGAAACCCAATAAAATATCAAATACAGATACCTTTTTGGGGAGATATACTTATTGCCTGAACTTCCCAGGTAGTTATAGAGTCAGGAGCGAAGTTCTTTACACTAAGAAACACAAAATAAAAAGTATTAGGAGGGATGTATAAAATGTAAATATTGTCACTTGCTGAAGCTTGAGTATTGTAAGGGAAAAAAAATCCCTCAGTTGTGGAGTCAAGGTACTCACCAATATTCTGAAGACCTCTGTGTCAGATAACAAAGCTGATATTTATATACATTTTACTTTATAAATTTAGACACGTACATCTAGTTAGGTAATACAGTACCTATGGTTTCCAGGGTTTTTCACATCTTCAACCGTCCACCACCAGCTCTCAGGAAAATAACTGCGCAAACTGACAGAAGTTTCATCAAACATTTCTTCATGGTCATCATAGTCTGTAAAACAAGAGTGGGGTTTCTGTTCTGAAGTATTTGGCTGCTGATGTTACAAGATCTTCTAGGGAATCAGTTTGTCAGAGCAAAAGCAGCAAGAAAAATACTCTGAAATGAGAAGAATTCATCTGGATTTCATCATGTATATTAAAAAAACCCCAACAAAACCAAAACTGAAAACAGAGAAACAATGACCAAAGATTGTCATAGAACAGAAGGATAATTCTTCTTTGCAAGTTAAATAACTATATGCTGCCAAATAAGAAAAATGTTCCCTTTTGGTAATGTGCAACAAAGACGTTCCCACTGTCCCATATTTGTGACAGACAGAACATGAAAGGAGAGCTCTGAGAAAAATGGTAGCAGAAATTACACTTTAAATATGATAATTTTCAACATAGGTTTTTTTGTGTGTGTGGCATGAGCTCCTTTGTGATCAGATAAAGACTTTGGGGAGAAGAAAGGAAGAAAAAGACAAAATTACCCTGGCTGAAGTGGCCTCTTCTCATCAGGGAGTGTTTTGGAGAAACACTTCCACCCAACAACACAGCATTAAATGCCCCTTAACCCTCCCTTCCCAGCATATGAAGGGTATTTTTTTGCAGACAGTTGCACGCCACCATTCCTTACGTCGTGCCAAGCCCACTCTGACCGTCCGCTTCGCTGCTTTCCTGAGGGCTGTGGCTTTCTCACAGCAGTCCTGGAAGGCAGTTCTGCATTCAGGGGAGCCAACCACCTTTATTAGCCTTTTTGCACAAGAAAATCTCATGGGATTTAATTTCATTCCATCTTCACAGCATTTTTGTAGATCAGTGTTTTGATATTTGCTGGCTGCAATATAATAACCCAGAATTAGTGCTGTGTCAGTAACAGTAAGTGTAAAGATGTTCATTGTGCTTGTTCCCATCATTCTTTGCAGTTAATGTTAATTGTTATTGCAATAGTCTACCTTCCACCAGGGACCTGTTCTCCATCCTAAAACAGTCCACAAACACAAGAGGAAAGCATGGGTCCTACAGCATCCTAAGTATTCTCTTCTGAGTTTTCTCTTCAAATTCAGATGGTGAATTAAAAACACTTCCCTGACACACTGGAACTAGATATCTTGATAGAAATAGTCATGGCAGTGTTTTCATTCTTGAATGAAGAGATTGATTTCAAAAGTCAGGAAGATGCCAACTTCAAGCCTCCATGTCTTCTGATAAGGAAATACCAATTTTTTTATTTTTTTTTTTTTTAATTTAGACCAAAAATTATACTAACTCTTTTCCTACTTGGAGCACAAAGTATCAAAACTGGCACAAATTCAAAGCAGAATGTCAAGAAAAAAATAGGACGTATAAAATATTTTAATAGAATCACAGAATCATAGGGATTGGAAGGGACCTCAGGAGATCATCTGGTCTAACC
>NW_010304302.1:6465-35482 GCF_000700745.2 Antrostomus carolinensis | reverse complement strand
TACAACAGGTTGCACAGGAAAGCGTCCAGGTGGGTTTTGAACATCTCCAGAGATGGAGACTCCACAACCTCTCTGGGCAGCCTGTTCCAGTGCTCTGTCACCCTCACAGTAAAGAAGTTTTTCCTTAAGTTTGTCTGGAACTGCTGGTGTTCCAGTTTTTGCCTATTGCTCCTTGTCCTGTCACTAGGCACCACCAAAAAGGTCTCAGCCCCATCCATTTCGCCCCTGCACTTCAAGTATTTATTGATAAGATGCCCTCAATCTTCTCTCCTCCAAGCTGAAGAGTCCCAGCTCTCAGTCTTTCCTCATACGGGAGATGCTCCAGGTCCCTAATCATCTTTGTGACCCTCCACTGGACTCTCCAGAAGATCCCTGTCCCTCTTGAACTGAGGAGCCCAAAACTGGGCACAGTATTCCAGATGTGGCCAGGACAGAGTAGTGGGGGAGGACCTGGCTCATGGACAGCCTGCTGTCCACCAGCACACCCAGGTCCTTTTCCTCAGAGCTCCTCTCCAGCAGGTCAGCCCCTAACCTGTACTGGTGCATGCAATTATTTGTCCCCAGGTGAAGGACTCTGCACTTGCTCTTGTTGAACCTCATCAGGTTCTTTTCCGCCCAACTCTCCACCATGTCCAGCTCTTGTTGAATGGCAGCACAGCCTTCTGGTGTGTCAACCACTCCTCCCAACTTCGTAAAATCAGCAAACTTGCTGAGGGTGGACTCTATCCCTACATCCAGGTCGTTGATGAATATGTTAAATAAGACTGGACCCAGTACTGACCCTTGGGGAACACTGCTAGTTACAGGTCTCCAACTAGATTCTGTGCCACTGATCACAACCTTCTGAGCTCTGCCAGTCAGCCAGTTCTCAATCCACCTCACTGTCCACTTATCAGTCCCATACCTTTTAAGCTTCACTACAAGGATGTTGTGGGGGACAGTATCAAAAGCCTTACTGAAATCAAGGTAGACAACATCCACTGCTCTCCCCTCATCTACCCAGCTGGTGATGACTTCATAGAAGGCTACCAGATTGGTCAAGCATGATTCCCCCTTAGTGAAACCATGTTGACTATTCCTGATAACCTTCTCTTCTTCCAATTGCTTAGAGATGGAATCAAGAATAAGTTGCTCCATCAACTTCCCAGGGTCAGAGGCGAGTCTGACAAATGACATATACAAATATGGCTATACAAATAATTTTGAAAAACTTTAAAGCCATAACTTATTCCATTACATGATATCTAATAAAAGTACTTCACATTTGGGATTACAAATTGGTGAATTAGTTTCCATTTGCAGATGGGCATTGGTTTTGTTGCTTGGGTTGTTTTGATAGATGATGCATCAGGTTACACAGCATAGTATACGCATTTGTGCTACATTATGCCACTTAAAGCAAGAACTAGGACTATGAATATCGTGGTATCTTTTAGTATCCCATCACTTCTTGCTCCCTAGATCCCAGGCAGTTTCCTTCCCCCCCCGCTAAACCTTTCAGACCATCCAGATGAGCAGACATACCAATTCCTGACATTTGCTTCTGAAAATCCAAAGATCTCTTCTGCTTTCTGGTAACCTGGGGGCATTTATAGCCTGGGAAAGCAGAACAAAAGAGCTTGGTCATGATACTCTGAAAGTACCAGCCTGATCATTCAGGTCATTTATGGATCTTAGGACCCATCTCATTCACAGCAGATCTGTAGATCACTGGTACTTTACAGTCCTAGACAACTGCTGCTCGCCCCAGCTGAGCTGGGCACCGAAGGACCAGCAGAAAACATCTGGGATATCTGAGCTGCCAGCACCCAGTTGAAGAACAGAAGAAGAAAAATTCACAGGCAAAGGAGATCTTACGATATCACAGTAAAATGTTGCTGATTTTTAAGCAATCAACCACCCCAGATCTGTAGCGGTCTTATAGAACCAAGTAAAAGATAGATTGCACTTACTCTCCCGAATGTTGGATTTAATTGTATCTGATAAAAAGGCCAGACCAACATCAGCAAAAACTTGAATACTATCTGCACCACCACCTGCAGAACATCCGAGATCATACGAATTCATAGCATTAAATACCTGCCAAATAAAATAGCAAAGATGGACTTTACACATTTGCAAAAGGTTGTTTTTTTTAAACGTATATTAAAAAAAAATTCTTGTAGTCTTTGACTAACAGAAGCAAGACAAACTGGTGGTACAAGCTGCATTTAGAAACTGAGATTAAAGTTGAGGGAGGATTAAAGCTGGGGAATGCTTTTAAGTAATGCTTTTTTAATTTACAAACTTGTCTGCTGTAACATGGAAATCCCATCTCAACTATATCATTCATCTTAAATAGATCCTAAATTGCAAAAGCAAAAACATTTTCAAGTTTAGCAAAGCTGTGATTAAGCAATTAATAGCCATTAATTACATTTTGATCCTCTCATTAGTAGTGGAAAGTTTTGCTTGACTAGGAGATACGATATTTTCTTCTTACAGATATCTTACTTTTTTGGCTGTAAGCTTGTTTTTCTTGTTCAGAATAAAAACTGCTTTATCAACCACAGCTAAGGCAACTGTTCCCGCATGGTCCGTTTCAATCAGTAAATTAATTCTGTCCTTTGGTTCGTACATCTCCTGTTCTGTTCTCACTTTAATCTGAACAGAAAAGATTGAAACAAAAATGTCACATTTGTTAATAAAAAGCAAAGACTCTTTGGGCAGGGAATACTGTCAGCTGTGACTGTCAGCAGTCAAAGGCTGGGGGATGTTCCTGTTTTGTAGTGTTTCTGCCTGGGAACCTGCCTTTTGGAAGATGTAGTTGCAGAAGCTACTTGCTTTGAAAGTACCTTTCCTTCACAGACATCCATAACATCCACCCATACGGAATCAGCAACAATCTCTTGACGGCCCTCATTTGCAATGAAGTAGTAAGCTAAAAAGCGAAAGGCGGGCACCATCTCCTCCATGACTCTAAGGTTTATTATTTTGTTTGAGGAGGGGACTCTTCCCAAAAGCTCAACTTGTCCCTTTGCCACAACCTGCAAGGCAGAAACAAACAAAAGTCAAGTTATTTTGAATACACACTATACTGGGCATTAAGTTGCATAATTTTATATACATATATAGAATTTTCTAAGGTGATTTATATTTCAAATTTATTCTCTTCCAATGACACCTAATAGTTTTAATTCCCAACATCCATACCAGTAGACTGGAAGAAACCAGGACACAGTGACTCTAGCACAGGAGCATGGTGGCAAGCCTCTGATGCAGTGGTCCTGTGGCCCAGGTTTGAATACAAATCTGTCTCCCTCCTCTCAGATTTACAGCTTGAAAAGGGGGTCCCAGATGGCAGTCTTATTTTTGTCTTTTACTATAACAGGTCATCACCCCCAGGGAGGATATCAGCTTTATTTAATCTGTATTTAGTACTGAACGTTTCAGATGGTGTGCAAGAGCAGGAGGTTTCACCCAAAAAATGTTATACAGGATAAAGTATCACAGACTGTCCCTTAACTGATTTCAGCCCATTTTTCACTATTTCATTCCTTTCTTCATGTGTTATGTTAATTATATTCACACATTGTCAGAGGAGTGGAAAGTGGAAAAAACACAGTGGCAGGACAGGTAGTGCTCTTCCCTGAACAAAACACATGCAGCTTTCCTAAATACACTATGAATGGGCTTCAGGAATAAACAAAGACGTGCTGCAGCCTGGTCTGAAATCCTCACTGCTTTTGTTTAGGTGACTAAAGTTTGGGGAAAGCCTCACTACTGAGCTCCAGTAATGTGTCCCACCACCCCTCCTACATGTCCTGCCTGCCCAGCACTGCACCTTCCCAGAGCCCAGCGGTGGTAATTCCAACCCCGTGCTAAGTCATCCAATGAAAATGAACCCGTAAACCTAAATTTAACTCCAAGGACGTAATTATTCCAATACATCAGAGTCTTAAAAAATAAATGGGACCTGGTGCTCATGGCATTTATCATCCTGGGAAATTTAAGATGACAAAGGAAATTAGGATGAAGAGAGGGAGAAGGGGATTAAACACATTTGACATTCAACAGATTCACCCCTGAAGTGTATCCATGAATACTTTTGTCTCCTTCAGCAAAATAAATACTTTGCATTCCCGGTCCTAGGCTGAGCAGGACTGTTTCCTCGCTTTTACATCCATAGAACTGCTTTTCACACCCAATTTCATGATGCTATTTAGGGCCATAAGAGGAAATGCCTTCAGTGATCCTTCATGACATTTTCTGTTGGAGATAATGCTGTTATCCTACCTGTTAACTAACACTAAGTGCAGGTAATATGAAGCCATAGTAATATAAGAATCATGTGTTGTTAGTGAAATAAACAATAGATCACGATAAAAGACATTTTCTAGATATTCAAGGTCCCCTATAATAGAATCATAGAATGGTTAGGGATGGAAGGGACCTTAAAGATCATCTAGTTCCAACCCTCCTGCCATGAGTAGGGACAGCTTCCACTAGATCAGGTTGCTTAGATCTTCATCCAACCTGGCCTTAAACACTTCCAGGGAGGGGGCATCCACAACTTCTATGGGCATCCTGTTCCAGTATCTCACCACCCTCACAGTAAAGAATTTCTTCCTAATACCTAATCTAAATCTAAATTCTCAGTTTAGAGCCATTTCCTCTTGTTCTGTCATTAACTGCCCTTATAAGAAGTCTGTCCCCAGCGTTCTTGTAGGACAAAGCAACTAGGTTTTCTAGTTGCAGGGAGACATTTTTATGTATATGTATCATCTGCCTACAACATGGTGGGCAGTTCTGTAACAGCTGAAAAAAGAGTATTTATGGGAATCAGTACAATAAAAATAATATTTAGTAATGGCTTATTATAATGAGAGAATACAGATTGAAAGGAGTGGGAATGAAAGAGATCTGGATTAAGAGAAATCAAATTGTCAGAGATATGATAGAAGTTATCTGTCTAGGATTTCAGTTTTCAAGGCTGTCACTTTAGTATCTTTCAAAAATATCCACACAATTATGCAGACAAACATTACCCCGTATGGACCTATTTGCTCTAGACTATGTTAGAAAATACAGACTAAATTTTGTACTTATGTGCCCTTCTTTAGAAAAAAAAAATTACAAAGATTTGTGTATTACATGACCCAAAATATATGAAAATATATAAAAATAACAATCATAGAAAGAGTTTCTGGAAGGGACCTATCGAGATCTCCAGTTCAACTGCCTGCTCTAAAATGAGCCATCAACAGTGTAAGATTAGGTCAGCTATGGTTTTCTCTAGTTGAGTGTTGAATACTTCTAAGAATGGCAATTCCCTAGACTCTCTGGGGAACGTCTTCCAGTATTGCATTCACAATAGTGCAATGATTTTTCCAAGCCCTAACTTGTAGCCTTTGTCCCTTGTTATATTGCGTGGCACCACCTAGGAAAGTTTGTCTCCATTATGTCTGTAATTCCTCTTCAAGTCTTTAAGTAATTTTAGGTTGTTATTAGCTCACTTTTAGCCTCCCGACCAAACTGAACAAGCCCAGTTGCCTCAGCCTCCCTTGGTAGGTCAGGTGTGCTAGGACACTGATCATTTTGGTTGCCCTTTGTTGGACCCCATCTGGTTTCCCATGTATTAGTAACTAGATAGATGTTCTGGGTTGTATAATTTCTAAATTATCAATAAAATTATTGATATACTACTATTCTGTTTACCATATAATAGAAATAGTCAACAGCTCCACTGCCAGACTGATGAATGTCATTCAAAGTGATGGGTAAGGTATCTCCAGGTGTCACAACAGTATGTGGGATGCTGATGCTGAGGTAGTTTGAAGAAGCAGACTGGTATCTTTCAGCTCTGATACTGGTTTCAGGTGATTCCAATTTTTCTTTTCCCTCTTTAGCCTTTACCTGTTGTGGAAGAAAAGGACAAAGTGAGTAAAGTGTCCCTTGGGAAACAGTATAGAGTGTCACCCTTAATTCGTATCTTGCCAGGTTATTCAGAAAATGCTGGGAAATGAGTTGAAACACTGCTGAGACCTCACTAGCAGAACCTGGAATCAAAAACCAGGATTATAATTACTTTGTTCTCTCAGCCTGTTTTTCCTCTTGCTGCATTTGCACTTGGTATTTTTCAGCCTTGGCTCCTTCTGAACAAGAATCAATGGCTGAAAATCACAAAGTGATTTGGTACTTAGCTTTTTTCCCTTTTTATATTGTGCACCTAATTTAACCTTCTGAGTGTCCAGATGTAGCCTGCTGGCTGCATTGCTCAGGACTTTTTCCTTCATCTTGTTCTCACAATTTTCTGTTACTTCTCATGGCAATATTCCTTAAAGTCCCATTTCCATCCTTCATGGCAGGAAAATGCACAAAACAAACCACAAAAAAAGCACCACTGCCACTGATCGATGCAGGTACTCCCAAAGCTCCAATGTACAAGAGTGTCCTTCACTTCAGTGAGACATCTCTCAGGCCTCTGGTCTCTCTAACATAGTTTACAAAATCTGGACAAAGCTGTGTAGATGGTTTAAGAAATCATCTTCCACTGTCTGTGCTAATTTAATGAAAACTTTAAATCTTTACAGTCATTTTTAATCGTCTTCTGAGCCCTTCTCAGTCGTATATTTTTAAGCATGGATGTTTGGGGTTTCTTTACCGTTATTTGAAGCGTCTGAGCATCTCCAGGGATGTCAAATGTAAAGGGGATTAGACCCTCTTTATTAGAAAGTGCAGACTTCTTCATTGGGGATTTTCCAGGCAAGGTAACAGTGGCAGTGACAGGTATAAAGGTAGCAGGAGAGCCATCAACCAACGTCACAGATGCCTATTGGAAAAAGATATTTTTCTTTTACTTCAAGAAAATGCTTGGGTTTAAAAAATGCCCATAAACAAGAAGCAATTATTTTTATAAACTGAGAAGAAATACAAAATTGTACACATTAGTGTTTGAAAATTTGAGCTTTGAGAGAAGGGGGTAGCAATTGACTCAGCCTGAACTCCAGTTGAGGTAAAAATCTGTGAACACAAATTGACAACTGCCCCAGATTTTCACTTATCTATTAGATCTCAGCTGGTCCTAGAGATATTGGTCTTTAACTATTATAAGCTAAATTTCTAACTTTAATTCTTTATAGAAAACTTTGTAGAAAAACTTGATTGTATGAAGGTTAAAAACTCAAAAACTTAAATGCATTTTTAAAAAAGTCAATATCTTGTTTTAATTTTCAAAATTTTAATTTTATATGGGATTAATCTGATACAACATTATTATTTTAATCTTTTGATAGGTAAGTGAGGAAAAGACTGCTGCCTGTTTTATAAAACCTTGTAGTGCAACAGTGCACAGATGACATCCGTAACAGAAAACAAGTATTTTCTGGCTTCAGTTTCCCTGCTCAAGCTCTGTGTGTACAGAAATGAGACAAAACAGACACACAAATAGTAGTTCCATACTGGACCTATTCCTGAAGGTCTGTCTCCTTCAGGGCTCCCATTGGATGAGATAAGGATTTTATAAACAGGGCAGATATAAATCCCTTGCTATGGAGGCAAACAGATACAGCCATTAAATGCTACATACCACAACAGAGAAGGGGGCTCCAGGCACAAAATACTTCTTGGTGTTAGACAGATCAACAGCATAAGGAGATCTCACAAACTTCACATTGCTGAGTTCCTCTTCCCTCATCTCACCACCTGTTAATATCAAACAGTGTGTGTTGCTATGGGATCAATAATTATGTACTTGCATATTGCCATAGCATCCATCATTTCTGTTTTCAAGATTAACTGCATTTTTAGAAGTGTATATAAAGAAAACTAAAATATGATCCCTCCCCAAAGAGCTTTAGTCCTGAGAAGAAGAGATGGGTGCAAGAAGATTGGGGGACAACTAGAGACAAGGCTGTGGAAGGGCAGCACAATGTTTGATCCAGTAAGCCAGCACTGGCAGGTGTGTGCTCTCAACAGCTCAGATAGGGAGACCTGCAAAGTAGTTTGTTACTCACAACATAAAAATTCCCCTCTAACACATCGGTTGGAAAAAGATGCCTGCAAACACAGGGCACACTGGTACCACAGGAACCACCACAGCCATGCACCTCCCTTCCCGAGTTGTCAGGGCTTCAATCCTGGGGGAAGGCTACAACATCAAAGTCCAACATCAAAGTCACTCAGAATCAGTAGGGAGGTTTGGACCTTAGATCTCTAATTTTATGAAAGAGGTTTTTTTATTATTCTTTACTACTGATAAGAGTTAATATTACCAAATAGCATCTTCTGCAACTTTGCATCTACAAGACAGCTTGAGCATCTGCTTCCCATCTAAGATTATCCTAGTTAAACCACCCATACTTCTAGTTAACTTCTAGTTAAACCACTACTCATAACTGCTTCTAAAAAACCACAATTACATGGCTTGCTATAAACTAAGTGCATTTAGAGACATACTTTGTGAGAGATGGGGGAGAGTGTTGTTGGCTTTCACCATAATTCTTTTTTTTTGCTGACATATGGGGAATTTGGTGAAGAGGCCTGAAATGACCAGTCCTGGGGGAACAAAGGGGGAAGTTGAGAAACTGTGGAGATATGAACACCACTGCACCCACCATCTGGAGAGAACCAAACCGGCAGTCTGGAGGTCAGATAACCCCTTCATCAGGGGTGAAGAGGTCACTCTGAAGAAGACTGTGAGCCTTCCTGCCAAGGACCTTTCCCACAACCACCAGGCAGTAGTGCATGTGTATGAAAAGATAGGATTTTATCTTAATAAGTCTCCCAAAGTAATTAGGATAACCCTGCCCCTTTTTAAAACTAATTATAATAACCCAACCTTAAAATGAATATGTATGTGACTAATGCAATCCTAAATGTATATAAAGGGATAACATATCTTTCCCGGTGTGTCTCTGACTTGGGTCAAGCACCCAGGACTGTGTTTTTGCTTTATTGACTTTGTCCTCGCAAATAAACCTAAACCTACCTTGATTACAAGGCTTGGTTGTTTATTACACTTTCAATGTCGTTATTTTCCACATTAACACACCAAGGTTGACACACGTCAATAAAGCTCATCAGCCTTGCCCTGTCATGCATATAATTAATACCAAACCCAGCAAATACACAAATGTGGAGGCAGCCTGCCTGTGGGAGAAAGAAAAAGCATGCACAGCATGGTAGAGACCACACAGTGAGATCTTATGCCTATCATGCTGGTATGGTAACGGGGAAGACTTTCAGCCCCCTTTGCTCTTGCAATAAATGTTGTGGCAATAGTGCAGGTAAGTACCAATAGCAGATTATACTAAAGAACTGTACAGCTGCAACGCATTTGACTTAATTTTGGGATGCTAAGGAATCCTACTTAATACTTAGGATTTTTAGGAGTTTTTAGAATTTTATTAAATCTAAGCTGAATAATTAGTTTCCTTGCACAGCCAATGGGAACAGGCACCTCTGGAGAGCAGTTTAACTCATCCATTTCCTATATTGACTATACAAAGTGCCTGAGCTCTGACTAGATACTTTACTTTCAGATATATAAAATAAAAGGTATCAATCTCTCTATGAACAAAAAGAAAAACATTGCCCATGTTGATCAGCTTTGTTGCAGATTCAACTTCAGAGGTCAGCACTGAAGTTGCACCTCTCACCTTAGCCTCATATGACTAACAATAGCACTTACTACAACCCACATAACCCATTAACCACTGCATCTAATTCAACATAGTGCTCACTTGTGGGTAGTTCTAAGATATCTGGGGGACTACTCAATGTGCTTAGCACCACTGTGAGCAAATATCCATACAAATCTCTTTTAATGAACTGCCGAAATAATTATCTGTCCTCTAGGAAAACAAAGGCAAACAGCCACTAAAAAATTTCTGGACAGGCATGATCCATGGACAGGCTCAGGGACTCATGTACCAGATGAACAGCAAAACTATTGGACTATATTCTACTCATGCATATGCCAAGTATCACTATCTGATAAAACTGTGGGGAGGCAGGCATATGAGGACCAGCAGGACTCACAAGGGCTAGATCCTCCTCTGCATCACATTGTAGCTGCAATACAGATGCCTTACCTTTACACTGACAGCTTAACCAGCTGAGGTACAAAGTACGCTAAGATACCAAGCTCAACTAACATCTTTGTATGTATGGAAGGAGTAGACATGGCTGAGACAAGTGCTCGAACAAGATCTCAAGGGGAGCAATTTCTGGGTGTTCATACAAGTGTCTGGTGCCACTTCAGATGGACTGGGGTATCTTAGATATCTTCACAGCGCTGTTTAATAGGGACAGATCCTATAGGAGATACTTACAGGAGACCTGAGCACTTCTGGAGCAGCAGTGGAAGACCACATAGGACTACATAGGGCATTTAAAGTGGTACTGGAAATTTGTGTCCAGCTAAGTGAATCCCACTGAGGTTAAGTTTGTACATGGAAGGGAGATGAAAGAGACTGTCATGTACTAAAGCTTTGCAGTAAAGGTTGGTCCAATGGGACAAAATTTCCCACTCAAAGAATTATACTAGACAAAGATCAACGTAAATATTACAGACTGTATCAGCTAAGGCATAGTGTACTCACTTGCAGTTTCTACAGTGGTAACAGCAACATATAAATGAAAACCTTCCAGAGTGGAAATACTCTTTCTTAATTTCTCTTCCAATAGTTGTGTAGTTAAAGTAACTCTTCCTTTTCCATCTTGAATCTAAAACAAAATTGGGAAAAACAAGGTGATGACCCTTTACTGTTTTGCTTGCATTAGAATTAAAAAAATGTTGCTTATAGCATGACTACAGTATTACAGGGATCTATATTTTGATAATTTTTGATAACATTCAGCTCACCTGGGATATCAGAATAGTTCCACTGAACTCTAGTACTTACTGATAGTTGTTGTTCCAGGCCTGGAATAAAGACTTTTTTCTCATTTTCATTAATTATGCCAAATCGCACATATGCAGCACCTTGAATCCCTTTCCCATAAGAGTGTCTGTGGAAGGAAGAAAAGTGAGGAGCTGAATCATTACATTAATAAAAAACAAGCATAAATCAAACTAATCTGATTTATTATCCTGAGTAAAAATTTAGGATATCTGTAGGCATCCCATTTTTAACTAATATCTTGAAAACAAAACATAGTCCCACTCACTCACTGGTAACTCAAACATGAAGACTTTTACTGGTCTGTGTACAAAGTGGTGATTTCAAGTGCAGAGAAATATATGGAGTAAATCACATTGTCAGAATCACATCTGGAGATATCATCTGACAAAATTTACACCAGAATAATTTAAACATTTTTCTCTTTTCAAATTAATGAGAAGTTTAGTTGCACAGTGAGGTCTTGCACAACTCATCCCCTTTACAGGGAGCAAGGGCAGTATCCAGTCTATTTATCTTGGATGAACAGCTAATTCCTTTGTTTGAGACATCTCATAAGCAGAACATTTAAAATAAGGGGCCAGAGAATCATCTTGGGGACCCATATAAAGTATTTGGTACCTCTGAAGACCTCCAGAGACAGGTCCTTCCTGCTTTTTTTTTAATACCTGCATTAGGCAGAGTAGACATCTTCTGTCCCAGTCTCTCCTATGGATTTTGGCAGTATATCCTACAGACCTCTTTTAAGTGAAATATTTGACAGACAGGTATCTGACCAGAACACCCCTGAACTCTCTAT
Source organism: Antrostomus carolinensis (assembly GCF_000700745.2). Taxonomy (NCBI): domain Eukaryota; kingdom Metazoa; phylum Chordata; class Aves; order Caprimulgiformes; family Caprimulgidae; genus Antrostomus; species Antrostomus carolinensis. The sequence goes on along the minus strand of NW_010304302.1, from coordinate 23,800 downwards.
ATAGGTCATGGAGAGAGAGGACAAGGAATGCTGTTGCACCTGGCAGGCTCCAGGAAAGATGGCATCCTCCTGCAGCAGAGCTTGTAATGTGCTACATGAGACCTGCCACGGCCATGGAGGTGTCTTTTGCTCGTGGAAATTCTGCTTCATTTCAGTTTTGTAATGCCTTATTTTTGTTTTAAAAAAGCCTCTTTCAAATTGACCTGATCAGCAGCAGTGATCTATACCAATGAAACTGAGAGGCAGTTCTCAGGAAAACTGCTTAAAATGCCAGAACTAATAACTGCAGGAAACAACAGTCAATATACAAAATAACTGTTTCATAGCATGCAAGACCGGTTCAGAGAAATAATTTAAATTATCAGGACATTTACAATAGACAAAAGAACCCATTTTTTCCTCTTAAATAATTATTATGTCAATGAATAATGAAGTATATATGAAGGAGTTGCACAGTCCATAAACTTAAAATCAAGTGCTGCAATAACATAAAGAGAAAATTTCAGAGAGGATTAAAATATTAAAGTCAATTATCTGCTATCACTTCATATAATAATATCAAGTAATCATGATTAAAGCTAATAATTATGCAATAGAACCAAATAAAGAAGTGAAGGTGACCAAGAGGAAATTAGAAGAGTTGAGTTTGTTCAGCCAAGCAAAAGGAGGTGGATACAGGGTTCTGCTGTCTCTCTCAAGGTGCGCTGAGGAAAGGAAGGATCAGTGTGGCCAAGGAGAAGAGCTCAAGGACAGCGGGCAGAAGATCAACAGGGTGTAAGCTTGCCAGGGATTAATTTAGACCAGAAATCAAACTTGCTAGAACTGTGGGGGTGGAAGATCAGTCTTCCACTTGGATACAGTGTCAGGGTCCATGCAGCAAATCTAATGACTGCTCTCTGTTTGGACCAAGTTAATGAAATAAAATTAAATGAGCACATTGCAGTCTCAGATGCTGTGGCTGGCTGAGACCATGCTCGCTCTGCTGAATCCCCTGTCTTCCACAGCAGGGTGGCCATGTGCAGACCTGGGGTGGACCTCTGTCCATGCTTCCTCCTAATGAGATTCCAGGAATTGCTTGGGGATTGCTGTATGGCTGAGGCCAACCCTGTGCCATACACCAGCTGAGCCATCAGCAGCCAGGCTCTGGGGCTCAGGAAACTTTTCTGGAATTTACAACTCAGGTGGCTCAAATATCTTTTCTGGTATCATGTTGATATACAGACAAAACTCCTACTATATGAGAATTATTCCTCATATAGGAAAGTATCTATGAAATAATATCTCAAAAGATATTTGATAAGGTTTTAGTATAATAATAATTTGTTTGCTGCTCTCAATTTGGATGGTTTTCCAAAGTCCAACACAAGATGAAACACAAATGGTTGCAGTAGTGATGATAATTTAGTCATATGCACTCACATAGTTTAATGCTAATATTTAATACCAGTTTAACTACAGGCTACTGTAAGCCAAATTACTTACAAGGTTATTTACTGCCAGTGCTTAACAAAGTCATAAGCTTTGGTTGTATAGATCGGGCTTTTTTATTCTTATCTGTATATTATATTAGCAATTTCTATACCTAGCTCTTTCCTCCCTTCTCTCTGCCATCCCCATCAGGTACTGAGATAGACACAAACTATTCAATGGGGACTTATGAATAAAGTATTCATATAGTATTCAATTATGTGTATATTTGTAAAAGGCAACACTCAAAGGAGCTTTGGCTAGGAAACTTAATGAAATTCCTTGATAAAATTATAAAAGTTATTCTGTAGAATTAGTAAGTTATTAGAATCTAACTTCACTGTTAAAACATCTCCCAACAATGTCTCATGTGTATACTTTTACATTAAAAAAATTTTCAAACCATCAGTAGTCAAAATACTAAAAGTGAATGGATAAAATAAGCTTTACAGGCTTCAAAAATAAATACTAATTATTTAATAAAATATACACAGTTCACTTTCCACTGTCTTGGGTATCATTACGCTACAGAAAATCTGCCCACTGTTTAATACTAAATACACTTAACAACACTAGCTACAATAACTCTGGGATCCTGTTTGTGACTTCAGTTTAAAGAAACTTAAGAAACATGGTGAATTAACCTCAAAAGCAACAAAGGTGCTAACTCATTTTTTAAGGAGCTGTTCTTAGTGAAGGTCTGACGTTACTTGCCAATACTGTGTGTTCAACACCTTGCCGATGTATCAAAATTGCGCTGAAATAAATCTAAGTTTTTGTCTAGATAGGGACAAATAAATAGAATAATTATTTCAGTGTTATTTAGATAATGCAGAGTATCTTATTTCAGGAGATATATTTCTTCCATATCAACTATCCAGTATGTTTGGCAATATGCTAAAAACCTACTTAGGTTTTCATAGTATTTGCTAATATTATTTTCCGATCTTTAAAGATAATAAAAATTAAGAATCCACAGAAACAAAGAAAATAAAGCATGAGTAAAAACGTGATCAGTCTTCTCACTCCTTTGAAACTGAAGAGATTTCTCCCAACTATGAGAGAAGGCCAGCTGCCTCTTCTCATTTCATAAAATGTATGCCTCTTCAGAAAAAGAGAGAGGAAAAAAAAAGATATATCAAGTTCAAATTTAGTCACCATAGGGACACTAATTCAGATGTCTCATTTTTCACACAGAGGTTATTTGACTTCAGAAAAGATAAACTTCTGTTCAAGTGCAGTATTAAGTTTGGTTTTGCCAATTTCAATTATATGGTTTTTCGTGAAGGAACTTCACATATTCTTTCATGATTATGCCATTTTCATACCATGATTTTTTTTTTTTCACCAAATAATCTTTAAAACAGATTTAAAATCTAACTGTAAATCAAATTTACAATATCTGAACTAATGTCACACCAAACCACTTCACTTAAATGACTGGCATGTAGATCCTGGACTTACAGATGTCACATAAATATGTCCTACCAAAGTCATCAACTCTAGTCACATGAGTGGTGACTTCAGTGAAAGGGAGATACACCGCTGAGTCTCCTGAGACTTTGATTCTGATTTGATTTCTCTCTCCAACTTCCCAATGTGCAAGGTGGCCATGATACTTCTAGTCATTTGGGATTCCAGCTGAGTGGTAAATAAAAGAAGAACATTCTCCTAACAGGCAGTTATTTAGCATTTCCACTCCTATGAAACTTGAAAGGTCAACAGCCAAGAAGGCTTGACATATGTTGGATGGGCCACTGTAATATCACACAGCAAATTTAGATCTGTCAGTGTGGGATCAAAAACACCAGAGCCACACAGCACAAAATGCCTATTAAATTTAGGTTCAGTCCGATTCTTCCAAAGTATTCAAAATATTTTTATGAGTTAAACTTTCATTGCCTGACATCCTAAGTTACTCTGCATTTGATGTCACTCTAATTTTATATGAGATCAGGTGTAATTTATTCTCCATAGAGCCCTACCTTGTGGTTTGGCCAGTCTGATGGCTTTGAGACATGGCTCTCATGTCTCATCCAGATCAATGTCACGCTACTCTTCAGTAATGCCCATGTCTGTAGTGAAGGTCATGGAAACTCCTCTGATTAACTGTATTTATTCACCTGGAAGCATTTCTGCATAAAATCATGACTCTCAAATAAGCACTAGCTTATTACTTCCAAACTTCACTGGGCTTTGAGAAAATTCTATACCCAAACTTGAATCCATCTCTACTTGAATTACATTAAATAGCAACATCTGAGGCTTTAGAATGTTTCTAAATGTTTAAACCAAAAAAGTATAAAGAAAAGCAGGTTATGGATTTGTCTGGAACTTTACCTAGTAACACAGAAAAGAATCCTAAATGGTCACCTTTTTATGAGCAAACAAAAACATTCAGAAAATCTTGTTCCATTATCACCACCACTAGCATTTTACCCAGGTAGCATTTTACACTGATGTCTCAAGTTAGTAGTGGAAACAGAGAGTATATAAGATTAAAGTCAGATTCGAGTAAAGCCAGAAACTGGTTAACTGTTAATGACAAGGAGAGGAAGCAGCTGCAAAGTTCATTATCCACTTATCTGCCTCCTAAAACAGCTTTGCTGTGAGCACACCTACTTTGCCTCGATATCAAACATGAAGTTTTCATTCCCAATGTGATAGTATGGCTGAAATGGGATGAGTTTGACTTCAAAAGATGGAAGTTCTGCATGAAAAAAAAGAAGACAAAAGGTCATGGCATATGAGTTTCAAACGTACCTTAAACTCCTGGCAGGTGGCAACACCCACTGAGAAGATGTTTTAGTTTGAATCAGCAGTGCACTTCTGAAGCAAATCTCCTGATTATCTTCCCTTATTTTGTTTTGCTTCATGGAGTGGAGCAATCTTTGAGCACACAAAATTGATTTATTTACAACGAAAATAAGACAGAAGATAAGCTCTGGCTGCTAATGGGCTTTAAGTGCCCTGGACTAAAAGCAGTCTGAAGTAAACTCACTCTGAAATGGGTTGTGTGTGAACATGAGGTCCTCAGCATCAGCTGTGTCACTTTGCAATTTGCTCCTATAAAGCCAAACTATTTGCTACTGTTGGTATAGCCAGAGTATTTTGCTTGTGGATGCAGGTGTTTGCAGAGACTAGCTAAGGCAAAACCAGGTCTGTTAAACTGAGATTTTCATATAATCCTGATGTTTTCTTTTGACTTGAAGAAAATAAAAAAACCCAAACAAAACATACTAAATTTTGCAAGAAAGCATATTTTCAGCACAAATAAATCAAGACATTTCTTACTTCAAATTGTTAAGTTTCTACATTTTCACTTCTCCCACAGTATCCTCACTTTTCTGTAAAAAAAGCTTCTCAGAGTACAGGAACAACTTTAATAAACTTCCAAACTGAATTGCAACAAGAGAAAACAGGTAGCTTTTTTTTTCCTATTCTAGCCTTTACTGAAAACTTTAGCCAGAATTACAAAGATTTTAAAATGGATCTCATCTTAATTTTTTTCTGCAGTAGGAGAGCCTTTCCATTAAAAGAGGTTTTGTGAAAAATGTTACTAAGTCTGTATAAAAATAAAGGTTTTTTTCAAATATAAGTGGAAGGCATACAAAACCAGCGTTCTCCTGTGCATCAGAGACAACAATGAGGCACTGAAACACTGTGGATCTTGTCTTTAGCACCTAACTGCAGCTAGGTTTAATCACTGCAATCTGTCTTTTGATGCATAGTGATGACTTCATATATTTGTAATGCAAATTAAATATTCTCTTACCATATTTTTTAACTTCAAATTCAGCAGAAACATTAGACATTTCATATTGATGAAACCAGGCTTTGATTTTCCAAGTTCCAGGCCTAAAGTTCAGATTCAGTAGAAGACAGTTAATTAGGATTCCTCAGATATTTTATGATGCTAATATATTTAAATTATCACTAAATGCTACTATTTTCCTTGCTTTGATCTCATTCCAAACTAATTCATTAATGGATTTCTCTTTACTGGAAGAAGTCAGCAACACATTTCCAAATGTTGTAGGAAACACTCAGAAAGACTTTATGAGGAACTACAAGATAACATATTTGCAAATCACACGTAACATGCACTGCCCTTGAAAAGCCCTCAGAAATAGAGAATTCATCATGTTTCCTACAGCTTATCTTCACTGTGATATCAATCTAGCATGCAAGAACACACTGAATATTAAGTAAAAGCTTGATTGTTTGAAATCAGAGGTATTCAGCTACACTTTGCAAACTAAGCACTTAGGGAAGTGCTCCTCTGAATGTAGTCATACAGTTGAGCAGATTTTTCAGCAGTTTGTTAAATTTTTCCTTAACAGGATAAATGTAGCTGATTGCCATATATTAATATTAAATTCTGGTCTCATCTCTCCAAGATGAGGTGCTTAAATGTAAAAAGATATTAACCATAGGCTCAATCTCTGCTCTATGGTGAGAGAAAGACAATTTTGAAAGATATTTCAAGCAATTCAGCAATTAAAAATCTTAAATACTTTAATAGGTAAAGGGGATGAATCTGGATGCTTTGATCCAGCTAAGAGGAGGTGGGGTTAGTCTTCCCCACTTTAAGCATTATACTGTGAGGTCTTTCATCTCTATAGGTCCCCTTGGGTTCCTCTACAGCAAGTGGAGAGAAATGGACAGTGCTGAGATTTGGTACATCCCATCCTGACATAGGCATCTAAAACAGGTCAGAGGAATTGCAGCCTAAATATGTGTTGGAGAAGGGATTGTGAGGTGACCAGTTCAGGTGTAGATCCCTGCATGGCAGGAGGCTCCAGGGCTTACTCCAGAGCCACCATGCTCAGTTCCTTGCTGTCACGCACGCTCTGATAGTTCGCCATGGTGCTTCCCAGGTGTGATCAGAGCAAAATCTGTGCTTTAGTGTAACTCCTGTTCTAAAGAAATGGTAAAGCAGACAACACACAATAAGAAAGAAAAGAAAAGAAAAGAGAAGAAAAGAGAAGAAAAGAGAAGAAAAGAGAAGAAAAGAAAAGAAAAGAAAAGAAAAGAAAAGAAAAGAAAAGAAAAGAAAAGAAAAGAAAAGAAAAGAAAAGAAAAGAAAAGAAAAGAAAAGAAAAGAAAGAAAAAGAAAAGAAAAGAGAGAGGAAACAGAGGAACAGAGCAGAAAGAAGGGAAGGACAAGAATCCTGTTTTTAGCTTGAAGATAGCTCTGCTTCCAGAGACATTCTGACATGTGAACTGTTTTAACGCACAAGGCACAGCAGTAACATACTCAGCAATGTCAGGTATTTCAAAGTTTTCACTGAACACTGTTTTTATTTTCCGTTCTGACTTTTTAACCACCATTCCTTTTGAATTCTGTTGAGAGAGAGATAAAACAAACATAAAATTATGCACCATGTGTCAAACATTTAGATTCAAAAGCTCAAGTTCATATTCTTGTCCTAAGCAAGAGAAAATGCTCTGCTTGCTTTTGTACTTTCATTTTCACATGTGACATTTCCCTCCATATTCTTGATATTGTCCAAAAATTACAAGACGTATTCCACAATGTGTAAATACTGATTTTTGGAGAGCAGTCATAGCTACAGTTTTACTCTTGAACTTTTGTGTAAGTTTTTCATAGTTCCTGTGTTGAAGAAGCACTCATTAACAATGGTGTGATTCTTGTATACTTACTAGCACAACAACTATAACCGTGTCATCTGTTGGCCTCATAGCATTGTCCAGAATGAAGATCCTGTATTTTACTGTTTAACAGAAGAATAAATGTGTTCACATTTTATTTCTGGCCTTTCTAGATAGTAATTGTTACAAGCTCTAAACTGAGTTACTGAACTTAGGATAAAACACTTTCTTTTAATGAAAAGAAACCTGAGAAATTTTTAAAAAGAATTGCATTCTTCCATCGGCTTTGCATGTTACATGAACAGCCAAATATATTTTTTAAACAAATTCCAAAACATACTCAGGGAACTTTCACTCACTCTTGTATTCTTCCTGCAGTCAAGGCCTGCGACCAAACTCAATAATTATTTTTTACTTCCCTCTCTTGTTACTTAATTAAATTGTTAAGTAACAAAACAGTTGTGGTCTTAAAGTGCAAAAGATGCTTATTGCTGGTGTTGCAAGCAGAAGCACTAGGGGTTTTTTGCATGCTTCTCACAATTTTTTTTTTTTCCAAAAGACAGTAATTATTAAGCTTTTTGAGCAAAAAGGAGAAGATTTTGTCTGGCTCTCGTTAGAATGACTTTTTGACTCTGGTGGCATTTCCACATGGGTTCCTGCAACGTGCAGTGCAGACCCTGCAGAAGCCATGGCTGCAGAAGGCACGTTTAAAATCTGGACTGACAGGTAAGCACAGAGACAGCAGGGGTTAAACGAGAAGGATTCACACTATGAAGGATTAAGTCATTATTACTTTTTCTAATCATGTGCTTATAACATCTATAGTCAACATCTGAAACACAGCATTTGTATTTTAACCTTTGGAACTTGGTGTGTATATCGGCTTATCTGTCTGAATAAAGATGTAGCCTTTCTTGGAAGACAGGAGGATGCGAGTGCTTTGAGTGGTCTCCTTATAAAGCTCCCTGCTTTCTGTGACCAGCAGAATATATGTCTGATTACTCTTCTTGAACAGGTGCTGTTGCTGAGTCCCTGGCTTGATCTGAAGAAGACAAAAGGAAAAACCCCCCAGAGTCAGATATGAATCTGGTAACTTCGCAGCCACACAGCTGAGGATCAAAAACACCTGAAGTGATTGAATAATTAGCACCATTCAACAGAAGATATTCAACTATATCTTTCTTTCTGGATGTTATAGATTTCTTACTGGGTGAATATTTATTTTTAAGTAGAACTACTATCTAATCCCCCATTTTCTACCACAGAAATACACGTTCTTCAGTCCAATGGCAATAACTCAATCCCAGTGACTTTTCTTCAGTCTATACACATGTTAAGTTCCAGCTACCATGTCATTTGGTAGCTGCAGCAACATCCTGTAATCCTTCACTTGCTAAAATCTTAGCTATGAGATTAGAGCTTTACCTCATACAGGTTAATACGATGTTTCTAAACATCGTACTCAAGAGGAACCTGATTTGAATGCTCAGCTTTTAGCTTTGGGAGTAATCAATCAGAGCTAAACTGAGTCTTGCTACGTGCTGTTTTCCAACCAAATAGCCCAAAACAGTACTCCTGAACTAAATGCTACCAGACTTCAAAGAACCATGTCAGAAGCAAACGATGCAAAGCAAGATGTAAAGAAGAAGCAATCAACTTACAGGTTTGCAGAAACATCACAGGCTTTGGTCTGAGAAACTGCACATTTTTAAAGGTTTCTCCAATCGGTAAAAATGGCCAGTATGCCATAGGCATGAATGCAGTCTTAGTTTAAGTGATGCAGAAAAGCAAACAGTGATAAAAAATTTTAAATGTTTTAAAATTTAATTTCATCACTGATCTAGAGCTTTGAAAAGATCTTTCATGACTGTGTGAAGACATCTTGAGCTTGCTTGGTAGGCACAAAAGAGCACTCACAATCACCATTGAAATTATATTAGTCATTGTTTTATTAGCTGTTTGAGTGAATAAGGTGCTGCTGTCACTGGAATTAGCATATTGTCATCTGTCTCTAGGGATCAGTGTGGTCTCTGTTCCAACATATTCCTAGTACAGATCATTTGTTTCTTTATCATCAGATTAAAACATTTACATTATTATGATGGAAGACTCACCATTATTTTTTTCATCTCTTGGTAGTTGTTATTGTGGTTAAGGTTAAAGATGATCCTCTCTGATAGGAGCTCATTTTTTTTCTCATCTTTGAAGTATGCAGTAACTTGCACAGGGTGTTGTGCTCCATGGACTTGAACTGTTACTGTCGCATATGTGCCCAAATGCACCACATTTGGGGCAGTAATAAGGAATCTAAAACAACACAGAAACAGATTGTTCAGTATGTAGGCCGATTTTCACATAATACAAGAATGTCCAACAAATAAAAATTTTAAAGAAAAAAACAGACTCTCACAGAATAGTTGAGCATGGGACTTGTGGAGATCACCTAGCCCATCTCTCTTGTTAGTCAACGTAGAAACTAAGATACGACAATTTTTCTCTGACTGATCCCCAAATTCTGAACCATCACATTTATGTACTTAAGAAGATCAGTCCCTATAGATATGAGCAAAAAACCTCTGCAACATGTCCCAGGGACTGCCAATGCCATTTATAGCCTGGTTTAACTCAGAGAAAGTTCTATAAACTCAAATTTCTGGAAACAAAACCAGACCAAGCATTATGAGACAATGAATAGCTATTCACAAATACAGATTTGGTACAATGAAGTCATATGTCTTTGTGCACTAGCACTTACATTATTGTAGCTTATGATTTAATATGTCAGGAGGTATTGGTTTCCTATATAACCATATGTATGGGGTTTCAAGTGGCTGATCTTCATTGAGATGTCACTGTTTGTGAAATGCCGGTAATGAGAGACCATGTAAGGTGAGATCACAGCCCTGGGAATGGCTGAGTTGGAGGCTAAAGTGGTTGGGATTTAGTATTTTCTCTTTGTTACTTTCCTTTGTTCTTAATTCTGCTGTGGTTTTTCTTGATAGTTATTTTCACAACCTTTAAAATGTAGATCATCCTTCTTGCTTTCTTTTTTTCAAGTGTCTTTTACACACAAAAATCAGAGCACTGTGTGAAGAGCTATGTCCTAATGATATAATGGCACATACACAAAGAACAGTTCCGAGCTCAAGAAAGCCACTTTTGGAAAATGATTATTTTGCGGAAGATTTCTAAAATTAAAGGTTAATTCTTTTACCATAATCAGAATGTGTTGGCTAGATTTTATCTTTTGTAACATTTTTTGAAAATGTTTATTCTTACTTATATTTATAAAATGAAAGGTAGGGTATAGAAATAAGGGAATAAAACTAGTATTTTTTTTTTTTCAAATGAAACTCAAATTTACTTTCTTTTTTTCTGATAATAATCATGGTGCACTGTGAAAACAGAATAAAAATAATGTCTCTCCTTCCATATGATTAATGAAATGCATAATAGGTGGTCTGAGTCTTCACATAGGGATCTTGGGAAAGAAAACCAGAACAGCTTTTAATAAACATTAGAAATTTTTATCATTTTTACCTATACATTTGTGAAAACACTTCACTATGTTTCTAGTTTACAATGAATCATGAAACTTGTCTTTCAGTTACATCTACCCTCATGCAATGCTTGATCCTGATCTTTATTGTTTTCATTTGTTTAATTGTCTTTATTCTTTTCCAAGATTTTCTAATCTGGTAAATGTCATAAGCAAGCAGCAATAACGTCATGAACATCATGCTGTGGAAGGACATTTTAAATTATTTGTTACTGAATAGAGATCTTTCCCATTAAAGGTACCTTAAAAGGGCAGTATTAAACTTTTTACTTTTTACCTTTTTAAGGTCACACAAATTTTCAGTGGTGCAAGAAACAGTCTTTGTTAATTCTCTACCAAGACCATTAGCACTTCCTACTTTCTCTTTCAAGGGATTTGTTAGGATTAAAGAATTAATAATAAAATGTACTTACGATGGTGCTTGCTGTGTATTGGACAACACCAAACAAAAGCTCATCAAAAATACCAGCCTTTCCATTGGAAAACTCTACAACATCTGCAAAACAGAAATACCAAACAGCCACTGTCAATCTACCCTTGAGGTGCAGGTTCTAAGAAATGTGCTGATGGCACATTGCAGCAAAAAACATTACCTATTCTGGTTATTTATTAATTACTTGAAAAACTGTGCAACCAATAATGATGGACATGTTAGTGATGCACAAATTAATAGCCCGGGGAGAGACATTTGGGACTAAGCCACAATTTTACATTTGATTATTCATTCATTTTCTTCTCAGCTTCAATATTTTCATGATAGCAATCAAAAACCGTGTGCAGAGAGAAGTTTTCACAAATACTGCAAAGGCGATCCTGAAATCAAACAAGACACCATGGCTAAAAGAGTGGCTGTAAACCACTTCTAAATGGGGACAAATGCAAGTGACAGGTCCCTTCTCTATGCCATTTCTTAACTGCAGGCATCCCTCTGATCCAGCACAGGTGAGAGAAAGCTTATTCTCATTTTAGCATAAGCACACAAGATGACTCATCAGCTGAAGGCATTCCATACTGCAGGAAAGACACACCGTGTCTTAAAATCCAGGATACTCAAAAACAGGGAAAAAGAATGTATTTGAGGAATAACTGTTTGTACAGGAACCAGTTTTGATCCAAGGCAAATGAAAGAACAAACTGAAACTCTCATCAGGTCTCATTTTTGCAAGCTTGTACTGGTTCGTTTTCTCACAAACATAATTCTGTTGACTCATGAGAATGGAAAAATGCCCATCTGATTTACAGACAGGTCAAATCCCAGAAATGATCACATGGCTGCCCACAAGTTCTGGGGATAAACTGCCCTCTAATACACCACAATTAAGCCTGTGTCTTTAATTTTTGGCCATGGATGCCTTAAATCAGCACTCCATTATTTGTAAAGGAGATTCATGCTCACAGCAAGGACTCACCACCCACAGTCACATTGCACTGTGAGAGTGAAGGGACCTTCACCTCACCCCACTCCTTGCCTGTGCTGCATCCCTTGCCTTGCTCTTCAGACATAAGCAGCTCCAGCAAGTGCTGCTTCAAGACAAGGAGGTGGGGGAAGAGAAGAAGGTGTAAGCTCTCTATTTTACGCTGAATGGGTCACAAGTGTGGTAGCTCCCCCTGAGACAAAAACAGATAGATGGCAAGTACTTTCTGTCTCTCCATTGGTGATCAAAGAAAGTACCAGCAGCAGTAGCAACAAGAATGTTTTTGGCTTCAAACTCACATCAGCAAAAGCTAAGTTTTGCCTGCTCTAGACATAATTTTTTTCCAAGACACAGACTGTTGCCTTCACCTTTCCTCTTCTGGCTTCCACTCTCGCTTCAACTGTCAGTCAGGAGGGAGAAGGTGAGAAAAGGTACCTGTGGATCCTCAGGGTCAAAATCCCTGTTCTTTGGGTGATGTTTACAGGAGATTAGAAATGAGAACTGTTAAGGCCAAAGTTATTTTCATTCTGCCCTCCCTCCCTCCCCTCTCATTCCTTCTGCAGTTATGCACTGACAAAACTGATTTATTTTTCAGTTTTTATTCAGCCAAAATCACATCATTTTCCTCAGGGCCTCTGGACTCCAAAACCCAGGCCAGGTGGTGAGGAAGAACAGAGATTGCCACCATGAAGCTGGTCTGTGCTCAAGACAAAGACAAAGGTTTTGTGGAAGTTATCTTGGGAACAGGGCTCATGCTCTCCCCAGGGAACATAAGAGATCTGTTAAACTTGCAGCTGGTAACATAAGGACTTCTCACTCTTGCATGAGCAAAAAGAATAAGATAATGGGGGAAGTTAGTTAAGAGCAGCAGTAGCTGTGGAGCATGCTAAAGCTCCTGCCATTTTCAGAGACAGTTCCAAGGATAGACCTTACATGGCTGACATTGAAGGTCGGGACTGATGCAATCACTGAGCAATCACAGTCACTAAAACAGAACAAGAAACAAGTATGAATGGGTCCTTCATTTTTGCTCCAGACAAATAAAAACTAAGAAAAAAATGAATCAAATCTGTACGGTCAATGCCCTTTCCTTGAGAAACACAGAAGAAGTACTCCCAGCTGAAAAGTCAACAATTTGCAGAAGACTGCAACACAACCAGCATGGATTGCCTACTCCTGGAGTCACAGGAAAGGCAACTTTGCACTGCGGGGTCACACCAGAATCTTACTGTTGTGCCAGCCTGTATCAGAGGGGAGGAGAGGGGCTTTCCATTGTCTGGCCTGGCTTGTTTGCCAGGGGACTGAGGTCTGTTTGTACAGCTATACAAATAGCCATGCAGGAACTCACAGTAAGACATTTTCATGGATCATTTTTTAAAGGGGACATTGCAAAAGCCATTTTTTTGCTTTCACTTGTTTTTAATTAGATTTGCACACTTTTGTTTCCATGTGAAGTATGAATATATATGTGTACGTAATAGCTATCCATAGCAATATGTTGCATAATCATTTTATACTTGAGTTTAAGGGGGTGTTCTAACTCTTAAGAAAGGCATTTTTTCTTCAAAATATAAACCAGTAAGTGTAATTAAATAGAGATTTTTCACACTATCACAAACACAAAAGAGCAAGTGTATACATAACCATTTATATAAGTAGACTTAAAATTCCTTATGCTTTATTTGTCTGTCTCTGGGTTTGTATAAAATGATCATTGCACTAGTTCTCTGGTATCACAGATTCTTCAGATTGGCTGGGGTTGTGATTTCTAATATAAAGCAAAATATTCCAGTCCAAAGACACATTAAGATAAAGTAAAATAAAATAAAATAAAATAAAATAAAATAATTTCAGTTGCAGGTCTCCAGCACATGCATAAAAGAGAGAACACAGAAAACTCACCCTAAGATAACCTATGCACCTGTCCTGTTTCTAAAAGCAAAGTCCTTTCCTGTTTACTCATCAGCCACTTTTTACCAGGTACACTATTGATCCTTGGACACACAGTCCAATACAGCCTGTGGAAGGCACAATCTGGGACTGAGGTGTGTGTAAGAAGGAATTAGTGAACCCTGAACTTAGGGAGACAGACTTGCTTTCTTTTGACTATATGCTATCTCTCCTTTCAGTAACTTCATTTGAACTTTGTACGTTTTAACAGTGTTTTGAGCACCAGCAGTGATTTTTGTTCTTTGGCTTGAAGTGCTTCCAAAAGGCTTTTTTCCCCTAAATCTGCCCTTAATACTAACAAGATCAAACTTTTCTTTCACTTTCCTTTCTGCACTATTTCCTCTGCCCAGCAGAAGGGTACAAAGGACAGCTTCACAAAGCACATTTTACAAATAAGCACCGTGGTGATATCCTCTTTGCCAAGTTACAGGCAATTGTGACAAACACAAAAGGCAATATTTCACTCCTGACATTTCAGAAAATTAGATTTTGAAATCCTTTTTCAACAGCAGACCATGAAGTGTGGGTCTAATTTGAAAAGTCCGTCTCAACAGTAGGATAACTTCTCTTTAGCATCAACGTAAATTGAAAATGTAAATTTAAACTATACTTTTATTTCTTACCATAATCTAGGTCATGAATTAAAAAGGTAATCTAGGCTCTAGTTGCTTTTGCCATTAAAAATTCTCATTTTTCTCCATATTTTCTTTAAATGTTCTGCATTTAGTCCTCCTAGGTGTATCTGCTGAAAAAAACCCAACAAACACTGAATTTATTTAAAAGACGAAAATGAATATAACCATGGGCTTTTCTACTCTCACTGAGGAGCCTGGATTTTGGGAGGATTAAGCAAACAGCCTTAGTTTTATCTCATGCATTCCTCCCTCATTTTCCCAATGGATAGGCTCAATTCTGTATTTTTCTTAACACAAAGTAAAAAAAAAAAAAGAAAAAAAAGAATTTGTGAAGAATGTTCAAAACCAGTAGTGTTTCTGGGAATTTAATATGTTGCAAAGGTGACCTATACAAGACAGCGTGGTTTTCTTAGGTCAAGCAATAATTGCATTATACTACACACATAATATTTCTCAGTACTGTAATAAGCATCCTGTTTTTTTGCTCAATTACCTTTTTTCAGAGTAACAGAGCTTTTGGCACCTTTAAGAAACATAGGTCAAATTTAATAAATATAACAACCAGAGCTTTCTTGAGAGAAAAAGCCATTGGGCAGGTCATGACCAGGAGGGAGGGAGGTATTTCAGCATGCAGGTGGCTGTCTCACCCCAAATGAAAGCAAAGAACTTCTGGAAATGAGGAAGAAAACAACTTGGCCTAGATCACACAGGGCATTTGGGGTATTGCCATTGCACTGAATCATCCTGACACTCCATGTGGAGTCTTAGTCACAAATCCATCCTTTGTGGTTTTTTTTTTGTTTGGTTGGTTGGGTTTTTTTACCTTTCTTTTAATTTCATTATAAACCTCCAAAACATCTACTTTTTCCTCACTACCAACAGTAACAAATACACATTACCTATAAAATCTAACATATTTAAAATATTTTGATCTTTCCCAACTTCTCCATTCTTCTGGACTGTATTGAACATAATTGTCTCTTTAGGGCATTCTTTTTTTCTCCTTTTCATGGGAGCAAAAGATAGGAATAAGTTAAAAAAGCAAAAGGCATCTTGAACATAACAATGGTAAAAGCTAAAATTTTAACTAGCTGAGAAGAATAAGAATAAAAGTTACACTTTCACTTCTGTGGATTTGGGAGCATATAATGAAATCAAGAAAAAAACAACCTTTTATGCAGGCAAAATTTAGATAAGTAATTTGTAACTATTACCAACCCTCATCCCTTGCATTTTCTGACTTGTTAAATGGAGATACTCCAATGTTTCAGGTGATTGCACATTTATAGCAAAACAAATGGTTCACAAACAAAAGGAGAAAAAACCATGTACAACCACAGCTAACCACATGCCTATCTGCCACTGGCAGCTTTCCTTGTCCTGATCTGCAAATTAAATCTAAAACATTCACTTCACCCAGTGACTCAGAGAAACATAAGACACAAGCAAGCTGTTCCTCTCCCAAGCCTGGGAGAAGGCTCTGCTCCAACCTCCATCACACTCAAACAAGTTTAGGTCAGCTCCACTGGCAGATCAGAAGCTGCCCTACTTTTTTTGTTCCCTTGGTTTTAATGATCAAGAATTAAATTCAAAGAGGAAGGGGGAAGGAGACAGGATATGAGTGTCAGGAGAGTTTTGCTTTTATTGCAAAAGAGAAGCTGCTCAGTTACACCACGTTTCAGTGTCAGGAGCTGCAGTACGTGCCCAGGGGACAGGTAGAGCATCTGCTGTCCTGTTATAGAGGAGTGAAATCTGGATGACTTTTGTAGCGGCTCAGTGGGACAGTTACTCAGGTAATGTATGCTGATCTAGTCTTTTTGCAGAAATTTAGCTATGGAGTGCTGACCATTTGCAGCCATGAGCTTTCTAGGTAGCTATTTGGATGAACAATGTGCCTGTTTGTGCCGTCAGGTGTAGGTACTGTACTCAGCCTGGAGAGGACATGGCAGAAGTTTTCCCTCTTGCTGACCCAATTTTTCAGAAATCTGCCTTCAGCAAAGTTATGTGAAAGAAGACAACTCAGCTGCCCTCTTAGTGGCTTAAGTGCATGGGGGAATATTGGTGCCTTCAGAAAGGGACTGACTGGATGTCCCCAAGGCCATGCTGATGGTACTTGTGTCAGACACACTCTGTTCAGCCTATAGGGTTTACAAATAGTACCTACAGGAAAAGTGTGAACACAAAGATTGTTTTCATTTCTTTAATCAACACATCTTGGAAGGAACATGGATCTGTCCTTGCTAATATGTGAGCACATGTCCTGCTATGTATTTTCATGTTATGGGTCACAATTCCCTGACACTCCCGCTCAATTTTGACTTGACTCCTAAATGGGGAAGATGATTTTTCAGTTATATTGGGATGTGGTTTAAAAACACCTCTACACTGTTCTTGTCAGGCTTGTGATCTGAACTTGCTGAACCTGACCCTGTTGCCATCTCTGACAGCAGTGCAGCCTGGAACCCTGCTGTGAAAGCTAAGGCTTGGCCATACCTCTGCTCTCCCCATTTCAGCATTATGGGGCAGAGCTTTGGCAGCTGGTGCCATTCATGTCTAGGCATCTTTTAGCTTTCCTTCTACATACACTAAATGTGCCAGTTGTGTCTGTATCTGTCTTGGTGAGGTAGAAGAAATGAACAGCAGGTTTGAAAGAGCCGGTGCCCATGGCACTCTCAGCCTCAGATAGAAGCCCA
>NW_010304302.1:0-6448 GCF_000700745.2 Antrostomus carolinensis | reverse complement strand
CCTGCTGTTCCTGGGCTTGCACATCATCTAGTCCTGCACCAGGAGCCCACTGGCCTCTGCAATCCAAATGGTGAGGGAGGCTTCTCCTCAAGGCCACACACAGCATGGGGGTGCCAAGGCTGGCCCCTGCCAAGCATCTCAGTCTTGGGCTGCTATGCTCTGCCTTAGAGGCTTTTTCTCATTCCTTGTGGCCATCAGCAGCAGTTTCTTAAGTAAATTTGTGGCTGGCTCCCATTTCACAGGCTTTTACATTTCTGCCTGAGCAGTGACAAATTAATAACTAAACAGTCATTGGAGATCATTAAGAATCAGAATGTAATGTAATGAAACACTATATTTCCAAATACCTCCCCTTTCTTTGATGACTTCAGTAAAGTTTACTGGCTTCAGGACATACACTGCAGATGTATATTTAGGCAGAAAGCCCAGCTTCAGTTTCTGTGGAGAAGGGTATTAACAGGATTTACTTGCACATTATTCTATAAATATCTGCCACAGGTTTGCTGCAGGCGCTTTCCTCTGAGATACCAAAAAGCTTTGACTCACTGTGGCAGCATCAATGTCTCTGACCTGGGTCATGTGTGGGATGTTAATATACTTTAAGACAGAGAATCCTGCAGCTAAAACCTGCTAAACCTCTCAGCATCTATACACTGCTGTTGCTGTGGCCTTTTGCTTCCAGGGTCTTGCTGTGCCTGTTTGTAAAGCACCCCTTAGCCTAGTGAGGGAATCGAGTCAGGGATGCTGAAGGGAAGCGTCCAGCAGTGGCGTACGGACAGAGTCCTGGTGCCCTCCAGTGGGCAGCTCTGCTCTCCACCGTGGAATAAAGCTTCCATGAAGAACTGTGAAACTGCCAGTCCTGCTTTCTGAGACCTCCTTCTACTTCCCAGGACAGGTACCAAGAGTACTGGGGAGTCAGCTCCGGACTGACGTGCACACGGGTGGCTCTACAGAGCGCAGGCTGCTCATACGTGAGCTGCACATCTGAGCTCCATGACAAGCAATGCAGGTAGTGGATTGTAAAAAGCAATTTGGGTTATCCTAGTGGAGGGAACTATCCTGGTCTGCTCTAAGGAGTCCTTAAACACTTGCATACACAAAAGAAGAGGAAAAAAAAAAGAATGATCCACCCCACGAAGATGTCCCAGGTGACCTGTTGGGAGTTCAAAATCAAACATGCGTTACCTTCTGAGACGCCTCTGGTGGGATTCGCTTTGGGATACTGTGGACCGCTCACCTCTTGACATCACAGCCTTTACTCAACTGTCTCCAAAACCAATTTGTCTGCATACAAGTCCAGGTTTCTATCCAGCTTTTTAACCTACTGCCCAAGTCTATCATTTTGCAAGAAAATACAACAGCAAAAGCAGTGCCACTCAAGCCACATTTTAACGGTAAGTATTTAGAAAGTCAGTGTGTTCTCAGATGGCAGAACAGTTCAGAGCTAATCAGAAACACCTGGCTCTACCCAGCTACATCAGCCTCACAGCATTAGGCCCTTGAAAACAAGATGAAACATTTGGTGCTGACCACCACAGTGTATTGCCAAGAACAAGGCTTATCTCATTTGCATCCTTTCCAAAGTGATTATTGCAATTGGAAGCCTGACCCCACTCCAAGCCTTATGGACTTTTTAATTTACTGCAACACACCCTTCTCTTCCCACTCCCTGTGAGTCAAGAGCTTATCTGGGAAAACAGATGCCTTGAAAACGTGGGGCCCCCGTTGTCTGTTGCAGCTGAATTCCACTTATGACTGGAAAGAAGGGGGAAAGATTACTTTAAATCACCTTTAAGCTCCCCATATTTCATGGTAGGCAGAGAGCTAGCTTCACTTCTAATGGGAATTAAAGCGTGTTAGGTATTGTGATATAAGGCCAGCTATTTAGGAATGCTAACACCTTTCTGGCACACAGGGATAGGCAGAGTTGGCTCCTTTGTTGTAACACATATCTCTTAGGTTAAAATAACAAGGAGAAAAAATGCATCTTCTAAGGATACTTATTTTATTCTTATTACTTATTCATCTTTAAGGGATAAATAACCCTATCTGCAACTCAGATATCTGAAAGTGCTCTCTCTAAGGAGTCAGACAGGCAGGATCCTCTACTCAGAGCTGTGCAAGACCATATAAAAGCAAGATAATGTGTATAAGGTACAGAAGAATGCAGCTTTGAACTTAGCAAAACACTCCTCATGCAATGCAGATAAAGAATAAGACATTCCTCCCTTTTCTGCAGCCCCGAGAGAGTACCTTGACCATGTCCTTATCTGCCTGCGAAGGTGACCCACAAACACCATTTCTGTGGCTATGTACATCCCCTTACTCTCACTAATATGTACTACTCTTCATCCCTGTCACCTAATGCAGAAATACCTCCTGCCTACATGGTTTTCCACTGGAAATTCCTCAGTGAAAAGAAGCTAAGGCTCCTGAACACAGACCTCACTTCTTAGACAGAAGCATGCTACACATTAGTGGATGGAGAAAAGAAAATAAAGTGTTTCTCATACCTCAGAATTTGGAAAGCCAGCTAGGCCTTGCCAAAGTTCAAGTTTATATGTAGTTGTAGTGAATCCTTAAATGACAATAGAGGAAATATGGGTAGGAAAATCTATGCAGAGGAATCTGATCATACCTGTAGTGTTGTGCTTCATTTGGAATAACAGAAGACTAAGATACTGGGTTAAACTTGTGGAGGGGTAGTAGGGTAAGAAAATGCTCATCGTGGGGTTTTTTTGGGGAAAAAGAAATTGTCAGCTATACAAAACCAGGTTAAAAGTCAATAAACAAAAAAAGCAAAACTTCCAGGATGGAGCTGTGTTTCAATCTCCCCACTGTTTTTTGTGATAGTGTTTAAGCAGGGATGCCCAGAGTGCCCTGTCAGAAGCTCTTCAGCATCCCTGTATCAGTGAAAGGAGAGGAGGGAGATTTTCCCAGAGCAGCTCTGAAGGGAAGTGTATATGTGTGGATGTATGTGTGGAGCTGAGGATAAGAAAGAAAAAAAAGCAGATACAGATCTTTGTCCAGTGCAGTCATTAAAGAGAGACTGATGAAGTATCACCTTCCTCTTCCCCTTTCACTTCCCAGAGACAGTAGTTGGAATTGGCCTAATTTCTGGTTTCTTTGGAAACCCTTTAGTGAGCAAGTTTATTTTAACAGCTGGAGGCCTCATAGTGTCACTAAAGAAAAGCAAGAGAGACTGATGAAGTATCACCTTCCTCTTCTCCTTTCACTTTCCAGAGACAGTAGTTGGAAATGGCCTAATTTCCGGTTTCTTTGGAAACCCTTTAGTAGAGCAAGTTTATTTTAACAGCTGGAGTCCTCATAGTGTCACTAAAGAAAAGCCTGTGAATAAAGACATTTTGATAGTTCAGAGGAGTTTAATAGATATGTGTCTATATGGGTTTACATGCCTGTGTGTGTGCCTGTGTGTACCTTACGGAGCTTTCCAGAGGTTAGCTTTCTTGGGACTGTGCAATAGCTGCAGAGAACAGAAGGTGGCATATTTTCAACATTTTCACACAGCAAAAAAGTACAGCAAACAAAATACAGGAAAGAACTACAGTAAAGGGAAAACAGGAAGGAAATAAAGGGATACAGAAGGAGATAGCTAAGCCCAGACTATATCCAGTTTACTCTATCTCTGCTGTTAATGATTGCATTAAGACTGAAGGCTATTTATTTTCCCCATTTTTATAATGTAATTCGCTGAAGCCATAAGGACAGATTTTATTAAACTCTGAAAAACACCTGGTCAGTTGTGTTTCATTTTCAGTACTTCAGCATTTAATGAAAATTCTAAAATGCAGGTATGTATTATTTCTTTTTGTTGTTCTTGTTGTTGTTGTTGTTTTGTTTTGTTTTGTTTTTTTAAGATAAAATTCACACCATATGACCAGTTTATCAAGATTTATATTGGGAAGATAAACATGGCCCTGACAATTTCCCCTTAAAGTGCAGGTATGTGAGAGATAGCACCAAGCAAAAAAGCAAATTAATTTACATTTGCCAGAAAACTATGAAGCAAAGAAACCAAATAAATAAATTAGAGAAGATGACGAAATTGCTAGTTCTCAAGGCATTAAACTAAGATCTTTCTGAATAGTTAACCTGGCTTTGTGAATCTGTTACGACAAAAAAGTGCTTTTTAATCTGCAGGCACCCACTTGGCCTGCCTACTTTTCTTTAAAGCACAGGTTTATCTTTTTTTTCCAACGCCCCCAGTCTATTTCAAGTAACAGATTCCCCTCATACTGTGTGACAGCAGCATGGAAAAGACTGATTGGCAGCCAGTGTTGGTGACTCACCAGGTAGGATGGTCCTTGCCTCTTGAGCTCTCTTTTTCACTTTGTTCTGAGACTAACTGCGAAGCAGACTGGAAGTCAGGTTTGAATGCTCCAGAGGGATGGTGAGGGCTGGTCTGAGCTGGATCAAAGTGACCTCTCCCATCCCGGCTGTGGTGCCAGGAGCCACTGAGGAGTTATGGCCCATTTCCATGGGCACTCATGTGGGAATAAAGCAGCACCTTTGTTGCCCCTTTGAGAAATCTTGGACTGTGTCCGTCAGCAGACGGCTCTTCTTTGTTTAGCAGCCAAATTCCCTTATTCCCTGGCAGCTGATTAGTTTTTAACTTCATACCTTCACTAAATGAAAAAAAAACCCCAACTCTGAAAATGCCTAGGGACCAAGGAGAAGGGACTCACGTGGCCCAGATGCTGGCAGTATCCCCTGTCACCAGCCCTTGGAGGCACATGCTCACTGACTGAGCCAGCCACCTTCCCCCTGTCTGGGGGCATTTCCAGGCCACTCTGCTAATGAGCGACCAAAACCAGCTCCCAGCAGTTGCAGAAGGGGAGCCGAGAGACAAGGAGCCCAGGAGACGGGCGCAAGGAGAAGCTGCTGTCATGGCTATCGTTTTCCAGCCCTGAGGCTGCAGGCGCTTGGGAAGGGGAAATCATGCTACTGCAGCATCTTGATGTTAAATAAATAGAAGAGGCACTGAAACGTGGACTTTCGGAGAACTTCTGCCATTTAACTTCTCTTTTTCTTAATACATTCACTCACTGCTCTCTAAACACAAGTATTTTGGAGGAATGGTTGCACTGTTCTATGGCATCCTGCAGCAGACCAGGACTGAAAAGCCCAAGTTGGAAGCAGAGATTGAAGTTGTTGGTCCCAAGAGCTGTGACCACTGAAATTGCCATCTGGGAGACAGTCCTGAATGCCACCAGTTTGTTTATTTTGGACTCCAGCAAAGTGTATCAAATCAGTCTTTCTGACTCCAAGCATGGGAGGTGCATTCTCAGGTTTTGGCTGTGGGTCTGGCTGCTGTGATTCACAGAATCACAGAATGGTAGGGGTTGGAAGGGAGCTCTGGAGATCATCTAGTCCAAACCTCCTGCCAAAGCAGGCACATCTAGAGCAAGTTGCACAGGACTGCATCCAGGTGGGTTTTGAGTATAACCATAGAAGGAGACCCCACAACCTCTCTGGGCAGCCTGTTCCAGTGCTCCATCACCCTCACTGTAAAGAAGTTTTTCCTCATGTTTAAGTGGAATCTTCTGTGTTCCAGCTTGTGCCCATTGCCCCTTGTCCTATTGCTGGCCACCGCTGAAAAGAGCCTGGCTCCATCCTCTTGACACCCGCTCTTTAGATATTTATAAACATTAATAAGATCCCCTCTCAGTCTTCTCTTCTCCAGGCTGAACAGACCCAGCTCTCTCAGTCTTTCTTCATAAGAAAGATGCTCCAGCCCCTTAATCATCTTTGTAGCCCTGGATTCCTTCCAGGCAAATACACCTTGAATTCTGCTTCCCAGCTTGTAACACTTCATCCTTGTGATCTTATCAGAGGAATTACATATAAATAGAAAAATATATTGTATCTTACAAAAATATAAACACATGCTTAAAATATGTACTATTTACATATATTGCTATTACATACTATATAAAATGCACAAACTTTATATGTAAAGTTTAAAATATGTATTATATAATAAAATCTACACAATAATAAAAAACCTATTCTATGTGTGGGTGTGCTTACACACATGCACTTGTTGCAGTCACGCTTTGAAACCAACCATTTTGTTGGAGATTAAAATTTTTCAGCCACTTCATGAGGAAGCTGGGATAACATATATTAGCACAGCTGACAGTTCCAGATGGGAACTATGGGCAATACCTAAATGCTGTAAGAATTTTTTTGAATTGTTGGCATCACCCTTATCATTCATTATGATGTCACAGATGTCAAATGCACAGTTCCTGAGGAAACTGAAATTTCCTGGGGGAGAAATATCTTCCCAGTACCTTCATTTTGAGAGCCAAATTGGAAAGGAAAACCCAAGCAGCAGTGCATTGAGCCAAAATTGCTCAAACAGAAGCTGTTACTGGTGGTCCTGTTCTCCGAGCACAGTGTTGCAGGGTAGGAAAATCATTGC